>NC_090273.1:37158888-37458888 GCF_040414725.1 Anabrus simplex
GGGAAAAGTGGTATAATAATAATAATAATAATAATAATAATAATAATAATAATAGTAATAGTAATAATAATTCATCGCATTTCTGTCCTTCCCCTGCCTGTATTCTCAAGCCACTGTAGACTCAAATATAGGAAATAACAATGGACCAAACCAAATCCATAAGATAAAAATTGAATTATAACAAAAGGACTGTGGTGTTGAAACCTCAGCCTCTTGATTCTGTGCAGAATCTACTGAAACACTAGTTAGCATGCACGTACGCACGCAAAAACAAACAAAGTGACAGACAAAGGTTTTTTTATCTGCGATCACCTACATACCTTAATGTGAAGCAAAGGAATACGCAGTAGCAAGAACAACAAATGTTGTAAATGAGAGGGTGAATAAGTCACTGGTAAGACCACAATTTCAGTATTGTTCCAGTGTATGGAACCCTCGCCAGGATTACTTGATTCAAAACCTGGCAATACCCAAAGGAAATCAGCGTGGTTTGTTCTGGGTGATTTCCAACAAAAGAGTAGCGTTAGGAAAATGTCGCAAACTTTGGGCTGGGAAGACTTGGGAGAAAGATGACGAGCTGCTCGACTAAGCGGTACATTGTGAACTGTCAATGGAGAGATGGCGTGGAATGATATTAGTAGAAGAATAATTTTGAGTGGTGTTTTAAAGCGTAGAGAAGTTCACAATACGAAAATAAAGCTGGAATTCAAGAGGACAAATTGTAACAAATATTCTTTTATAGGAAGAGGATTGGAATAATTTACCAAGGGTGTGTGATAAATTTCCCACCTGGGCAACGGCCTTAAACACAAACCAGTGATGATTGTTTGAATGGCAACAGTAACTGCAGCACTAACAAAAACAGATCAGCCTCTCCATGGAATTAATCAAATAATTCTTGCCGTTTTAATATTTACTGAATGTTCTTATTCTGTAAAGCAATGAAAATCCGTTGATAATAATGGAAGATTTGTATCCCATCAACTGATAAGTAAAATTTCTCGTACTTCACTTAGTATTTAGTAACACAAAAGATCCGAGGAGTTTTACCTGCGAAGGTATGATTAATTTTTAAATTTGTAAGTATTTAATCTTATTTTCAAGCTTAGAAAGTAATATGTCGTAACTATTGGAGGAAACAGCAGTGCTATAACCTCAAGTATCAACGTCAAAGGCCCTTACACTTCCAGCTATCCCTTGTTGTATGATCAATATGAAGCAGGGTGTATGAGGGGGAAAATATTTTTCAATGAATATTAAATGAAGATAAGGAATGATTTGGGGAAGTTACCAGTTGTATTTCCACGCTCGCCACAGTCTCGTTTAGTGGGTGTGATAGCCATACACTGTGTTCTTCCTGCTTCAACCATGCACAGTAGTGACTTATTTAATCAATATTGTGAGGAATGAAATCATAACGAGAATTAAGGGTGATGGGACAGGAACATCACCTATAGGCTTTTGGATGAAATGTGAACTGTTCATAGAGTACATTTGAAGTTATGTGCTTGAAGGTGCAGGCCCATAGTACACGTATGTCCACTGTAATTATGTCGTATTAAAAAATAATGGTGACTATGTTGAATAGTAATTCGTATCCGTGTCCTACTACTTGTATCCTGTAAAATACAGTTTCTCCGTGGGAGTTTTTGAAGAGTCTTTGTATAAATGTATTTATATGTATCACTGAATGTTTACAAATCCGTAAAGCTTACTGGAGACAATTTAAACAACCATTTTAGTGGATGAATAATGTAATCTTCGCAGTAATAAAGTCGCCTTTGATTTTAATCGAAATATTACTGGTTTAAAATTAAACTTCATTGTGATTCCGTATTGCCTTACATATTCCTAGAATTTTACAAAAAAAATTATTTTTACTCCACCTTTCAATAATTTTAGAAATAAGTTTAGTTATGTTTTAGATACACGTTCCGACCATCATGTGTTCATCATCTGCCATACATAATTAATAAAACATTCATATTAAAACCTAATAATAATACTAATGTTATTTGTTTTACGTCCCACTAACTACTCTTTTACGGTTTTCGGAGACGCCGAGTTGCCGGAATTTAGTCCCGCAGGAGTTCTTTTACGTGCCAGTAAATCTACCGACACGAGACTGACGTATTCGAGCACCTTCAAATACCACCGGACTGAGCCAGGATCGAACCTGCCAAGTTGGGGCCAGAAGGCCAGCGCCTTAACCGTCTGAGCCACTCAGCCCGGCATATTAAAATCTATGACGGGTGACAAATACATGATGAATGAAATGAGTGGGTGAAACTTTATTTTTAAAACACTCAGTGAAGAGACTGATTGAACACTTTCTTCTCCTATCTTCATTAAAATTCACAGTGTATTTGTAAAGTTGTTCTTGTTGTTCTAGGAACTTCCCGTTTTTCTTGAAATAGACCTTGAATTCTTGTGGAAAGCTTGCGATTATTAAATGTAAATGCGGTGACCTTGGTGTGTGAATTAGTACTTGTAAGTTCATTCGGTTAAACGGAAAAGTCTGGGAAGACAGAATATGAATGATTAAACTATCAGAAAGGAAAAGAGAAAGACGAAAGAAAAACAAATTGGGTGAAGGAAAGAAAGGTTTAAGAATGTTTTCGGAGATTTCATCTTCTGAGTTGTGAAACTATGTTCTAATATCGTGGTGTGTGGTTATGAGTTTTACATTACATGCCGACGAATACATGATATAAAAATTATGAAATGAATTAGAGTACAAAAAGTTCGGAAGTGACAGATAAATCAATCCACATTGATCCTAGCTGGGATTGAACTCGCACCTCGATATAAATTATTCCTACTCTAGATATTACCTGAAGGCTGAAGCAAGTTGCAACTCGTGAATCTTTGAGCAGTGTGAAGTTAGCGGAGACATGCATATTTGAAGGAGCTGTCCTTCAACTCGCGCCCCGGATCTGTCAACTCGTATTGTTAGTGAGATTCTGCGTGAAACATTCAGCAGACTGGCTTCACTCTAATGAAAACAGCAATTAAAATATGTGCCCACAAGGGAATAATTGTATTCATTCGTACCTTCTCTTCTGCTCTTTACCTACTGGGGACTGCCATACAAAAATAGCACTCCGACATTTAAACAATGTAAGGCCAGACTCTACAGTGTCAGTGTCGTATTGCTGTAAGCTTACGTTCTAGATAAGATGTTTTCGAACGCCACCGTTTGAAGCCCTGAAGATGGCTTTCCATGGCTCCCCAGTTTCACAACAAATGAAAGCTGGACTACAATGTAATTTTTCAGACCTATTTCTCGCAAGGTCAAAACTAAAACCCATATGTTTAGGCAGTATTAAGTTAGATTTTTACAATTTGCTTTACGTCGCATCGACACAGATAGATCTTATGGCGACGATGGGGCAGGAAAGGGCTAGGAGTGGGAAGGTATCGGTCGTGGTCATAATTAAGGTAAGGTGTGAAAATGGGAAACCATCTTCAGGGCTGCCTACAGTGAGGTTCGAACCAATTATCTCCCGAATACTGGATACTGATCGCACTAATGGGACTGCAGCTACTGAGTTTGGTAATAATAATAGGTTAGAATGCAAACTAATTTGATTTTTAGAAAGTGTCGTGTAGCCCATTATTCCATAATGCAGCGAGAGTAACATAAATTTTAAGAGTTCTGACTAGCCGTACCCCTAACATATATGCAACCCTTATAGCATAACCGTTGTGCAGAATAAATTACGCGTGTTACTTGATTCAATAAGTTAGCATACTTCTTCTTGTTTTTCTACCGTTTTTCCCACACCTGTGGGGTTGCGAGTGCGAATTGCGTCGCACATGTGGATTTGGCCCTGTTTTACGGCCGCATGCCCTTTCTGACGCCAACCCTATAGGGAGGGATGTTACAATAATTTCGTGTGGCTATTTGTAGCCGAGTGCAGCCCTTGTAAGGCAGACCCTCCGATGAGGGTGGGCGGCATCTGCCATGTGTAGGTAACTGCGTGTTATTGTGGTGGAGAATAGTATTATTTGTGATGTGTGAGTTGCAGGGATGTTGGGGACAGTAGAAACACCCAGCCGCCGGGCTACTGGAATTAACCAATGAAGGTTAAAATCCCTGACCCGCCCGGGAACCGAACCCGGGACCCTCTGAACCGAAGTCCAGTACGCTGACCATTCAGCCAACGAGTCGGACTGGAGGGATGTAATCAGTATAGTGTGTTTCTGAGGTGGTTGGTTGTGTGTTATATTGTCAGAATATGCAGAGGAGATTGTTGGGATGCACACAAACACCGAGTCTCCGAGCCAGAAGAATTAATCAGAAGCGATTAAAATCCCGAACCCGGGACCCGCTGAACCGAAGGCCAGTACGCTGACAATTCAGTCAACGAGTCGGACTAATTTTGCATACTAAGCTACTGTATAACTGCCTAAGAATTCCAGGCTCTAGTTATAACATTTACTTTGTAGTACAGTTCGGTCACCTTGAAGGGGCAAAAGCATCTCTTTTTATAGACATTCAAAAAGTAGACATTGCACCAAAAATGTTATTTCCTTCTTTCACGCTCTTAATAATATACGCTGTACAAAATCTGACACATTCCAACGATAAATATGAGTTCCATACCATTAAATAAAATCTTCTTACTCATGCAACTGAAGAACTTTGTACTTCCTCAGCTGGTAGAGGCTATGCTTGTACTCTATTGTTTATTTATTATTTCACATTTTGAATGTCATAATAGATTGAGTTTTGCAGCCACAAGGAAGAGTGGAGAAGTCTATGAAGAAGAATTAGAATTTTTTCTGAAGTTCAGTGCATTTCCTTTCCTGGTTCGACTTACTTGTTACTTAACCTTTCAGTTTTCCTGTGTATCGGAAGTAATAGAAATAGATAAATGCTACAAAATAAATGAAAAGGAAACATTTTATTAATAACAGAATATGCGGGTTAAGGGAAAATTTTCAGTTATAATATAATGACATATTTCTTCATCTCGTCATTTTAGTGGTATAGGGTCATATTTGGTTATATAATGAGCATTTTGTTTAAATCGAGGCGTCATTTTTAACAAAGCGCATGTTATTTGCGTCGAGTTTCCAACACAGGATTTCAAAATACTGTATTAGGTGTATTTTTCTTTAATTTCCCGAAAGAGACAGACAGGTAGCAGGTTTAGAAGACATGATTCCGAGAAAGAGATGCTGTACGAACGCGTGGCGGCAGATAGCTAAAAGCATGCTAATGCATTCTTTTAGGAAAAAATGAAAACTCCGCCTCAGGGCTATGCCACTGAATGAATGTGCAATAGAGCATTAATTTACCTACTGTAGTTCTGTCAGTTTGTATGATGAAATATGTCTGCTGTATTATCGCTTACAACTTTTTGACACGTTTAATGCTAACAATTAAAATTGAAATAATTGATAAGGAGATTCCACCTATTCCATACTAAAGAATAAGAAATGTAGTGAATTACATTCTCATTTAATAATAATTAGAAATGGTACCGGTTTCCACCCTAGTCCAGGTCATCATCGGCCGATTAAGAAATGGAAAACAATGCATAGGATCAGTAGCAGAGGCAATATGAAAAGGAAATGAACGGAGGTAGACACTGTAAAACTTAGAAAAAGTAAAATACAAGTCATTCAAAAGAAAGATAGTGCGCAATTCTCTTAGCGGCAGCAAGGTACACGCAGCGCTAGGCAAAGTTTCACAATGATTACGAATAGCGGAGAACTGTTCAAAGCCAGTTATTTAAACACTGTCAGGCATAAAGTCACATCACAGACGAACACATACGAAGGTCTATATTCATGTAGGAGTTGAAGATGAGCAGATTCATTGAAGCAACTTGCCAGCTCCCGGTGATCAGCGCGACACATTCAATATCAGGCACTGTGGTTTCAAACGCCAAAGTAAAATGGAGAATAGCTTGACGATCCAGTTATTTTCCTTGGTTGCGGGAGAGTAAGTATATAGATAAATACAATACAATTCAATATAATTGAGTAAGTAATTGTGCTTCTATAGAATTCTTAGAACAGTTGACGTGAAAAAACAATTGTGAAGAGAAAAATGTACTAAAAAGCGCAATACCGGAAACAAATGAAAACGTATATGCACAGTGCGCAATTTTTTAAAACGTTTTAAAAAATGTTTACGTTTTAAAAAATTGCGCACTGTGCATATACGTTTTCATTTGTTTCCGGTATTGCGCTTTTTACTATATTTTTTTCTCTTCACAATTGTTTTTTCTCGTCAACTGTTCTAAGAATTCTATAGAAGCACAATTACTTACTCAATTATATTGAATTGTATTGTATTTATCTATATACTTACTCTCCCGCAACCAAGGAAAATAACTGGATCGTCAAGCTATTCTCCATTTTACTTGGCGTTTGAAACCACAGTGCCTGATATTGAATGTGTCGCGCTGATCACCGGGAGCTGGCAAGTTGCTTCAATGAATCTGCTCGTCTTCAACTCCTACATGAATATGGACCTTCGTATGTGTTCGTCTGTGATGTGACCTTATGCCTGACAGTGTTTAAATAACTGGCTTTGAACAGTTCTCCGCTATTCGTAATCATTGTGAAACTTTGCCTAGCGCTGCGTGTACCTTGCTGCCGCTAAGAGAATTGCGCACTATCTTTCTTTTGAATGACTTGTATTTTACTTTTTCTAAGTTTTACAGTGTCTACCTCCGTTCATTTCCTTTTCATATTGCCTCTGCTACTGATCCTATGCATTGTTTTCCATTTCTTAATCGGCCGATGATGACCTGGACTAGGGTGGAAACCGGTACCATTTCTAATTATTATTAAATGAGAATGTAATTCACTACATTTCTTATTCTTTAGTATTGAATAGGTGGAATCTCCTTATCAATTATTTCAATTTTAATTATTATATTCTTCAATACGGAACAATGAAATTTTTAACTTTAAACGTTTAATGCTAGCAATACTCTAATACGAGAGCAAGTCAATAAGTATCTGCAATTTTGCTCCAATTGTCTTTAGGTTGGCTCTATGGCGTTATTTACTGACCAGCCGCTAGAAGGCACCGTTGTCTGCATCTGTGGTAGGTTTCAGCGTTATCAGATTAGTACAACTTGCGGTGTTGCGTCGTAAAAATGGCCAGTCACTCGTTTGTTATTTAGAATCATATCATCGAAATGATGATATAATTAAAAAATACGTAAGAAGGAAAACATTTTATTTATAACAGAATATGCGGGATAAGGGAAACTCTTCGGTCATAATATAATGACTTGTTCAATATTGGCATCAGTAAAAATAAATAATTTCGTGTGGCTATTTCTAGCCGAGTGCATCCCTTGTAAGGTAGGCCTTCCGATGAGGGTGGGCGGCACCTGCCATGTGTAGGTAACTGCGTGTTATTGTGGTGGAGGATAGTGTTACGTGTGGTGTGTGTTGCAGGGATGTTGGGGACAGCACAAATACCCAGCCCCCGGGCCAATGGATTTAACCAATTAAGTTTAAAATCCCCGACCCGGCCGGGAATCAAAACCGGGACCCTCTGAACCGAAGGCCAGTACGCTGACCATTCAGCCAACGAGTCGGACATTGGCATCAGTTACGCCTGCAGATGGACTACTGGATCTTTCCTCATGCTTCACGCTCATGCGACCCCTTTTGAACTGTTCAATCCACTGGTAAACACTTCGCTATGGCAGAACATTGTCCCCGTATTGTGCTGAAAGTCTTCTATGAATTCCCGCTCCTGGTACACCCTCAGACCACAAAAAAAGAACGGATTACGTTACGCTGTTCTTCCTTTTGCAAACAGAGATGGCACGGCCAACTTTACGCCGCAACAGCGCAAACTGTACTGATCTGATAACGCTGAAACCTATCACAGACGTAGAAGACGGCGCCATCTAGCGGCTGCTGAGCACACAACGTCATAGAGTCAACCTAAAGACAATTATGACAAAATTTCGGATACTTATTGACTTGTTTACGTACTTCGTAACTATCCCTAAAATTATTGCCAGATCTTTCCTTTTCTTAGGTCATATTTACCTAGTTTTTAGGGGATATTTTTGAACTTCTTTAAGTCATAAACTTTCAAACCCTATTTATAATAAATAGTGGTACATCATATTTCCTACGCTTACAGAAGTGATTCAGAAAAGAAAATTACCTTTTCACACATGAGTAAATGTCGTGAATCATTACGTTTACTCATGGCTTCACGATGACGTTTAAGAGTTATCACTTGAATATCAAAAATAGCCATTGTTTATTGCACTAACCGGGGAGACCGAACGATAACAACCCTTGTATCTCCATTACTTAAGGTGATTCAGCGTCTTCTGATTATTCGTGAGTCACAATAGGAGGGTGGGGACTAGTTACACGCGGTAATACCAAGTGTAATTCATTAACCGTCTTTGATAGTCCTCACCAACAGCTTGTCATGGGTATGGATACTATGGTCTATCTCGAACATGTGATGCGGGTCAGTATTCCCATGGTTGAATTGAATGGATATATTGGTCTCCCTGCATGTGTACTTTCAGCGTGAGAAATGTGTGCAGCAACAAAAGCTTTTGTGTTTAAGTTCCTTTCCCTGAATGAATCCAATATCGGTATAGGTGTTCTGGTATACGGAAATAATCTCAGTACTTATTTGGAGACACAGTAGGGGAAAAATACACAGAAATTTTACATCATTCGTAATCAATGTCAGTTCCGCTTGCGTATCACGAGGTTCCTGATTTTATACTACCCTATATTACAGTCTCATCTAGACACTGCAGACAAGGCAGGTAAGTCTGTGAGGCATCGAAACTCGACATCAAAGCTACCTACATTGTTTTTTGAGGACAAGCTCAAGAATCAACCAACGCCTCTCGCTAGTAATTACTGGTTCAAAATTCATTAGTAATTCTGCCAATTATATTTCACTGTATTTCATAATTCCGCTTTTGAATGTCCGATGATTTCTGGCGTACTGGCCTGTGTTGTCATCTGTGGACAATTTCCGTTATGTACATAAAGGAACATTGGAAATATTCAAATTAATCTGTTTTCTCTTACAGACAACATATCAAGCAGAAAAATGCTCATCACATGTGCCTTGTATTATTCTTTAGGTTTGCTGAGGAATATTTCAAAACTTTGTTTTTCAGTATTCAAAATGTAGTAAATGCAACAGTTTTTGTCTTATTGTCTTCAAACTTTGCATGCCTATACTACGATGTAAAGTGCATGAAATTTGATATCCATTTTGAAAAATATTGGTAGCTGACAGAAATATCCCGAATCAAATATGAAAATTTGAGAATTTCTGAAAAAAATGCACAGGAGTGAGAGAAAACGCACTCTAATAACATCAATAATGTAATTTTTCAAATAATATTACCAATTATTATTCACATACCCCTATAAACAACCAAAACTGCTTCAAATTAAATTCTCAAAGTAATCTTACGCAAGGGATGTTTTGAAATTATTCAAATTATTTTTATAAAAGTATTATAGATCTGAAACTAAGATACCAAAATATTCTACATTTTAGAATTATCTTAATTGTGGCAACATAAATGAACTCAAAAAATATGGTGCATATAGGATGACAATCCCATGACTAACAAAGCTCAGTAAGGTCCACTCACCCCTTAAAGCTTCAGAATGGAACAAGAACTGGACTTGCATTCATGTCCTGAAATTAAAATAACGACATAACCATCTGAGGTAAAGCTACTTCCTCTTCCTCACTTCCTCCGCGAAGTAAAGAAAATGTATATGTAAATAGATGTATATATGTATATGTATATATATGTATATAACTTGTATAAATTAGAATTGTAAGAAGGATGGGTGCAAGTACATGTGTATGGGGGCGAATGTGTATGCGTGCGCGTGTGGGAGTGGTTGTGAATGAGTGTGTATACAGGGGTCTGAATGAGAGTATAAATGGCTGGGTGTTCTTACTGTAATATTTTCAGAATAAATCAAGATAATTATTATTCTAATGGTACAGTGTTTGTAGTGTAAATATGTAAATTTAAAATTGTCTACACAAGTTTGTATGTAAATATTCAGTAGAGTTTATGTACACATGTGGAGATGGAGGCACTTCCGTGTATGTGGGGCTTGCCCTTTCTCCATCTACATGTACAATTTAAGGAAAATAAATAATAATAATAATAATAATAATAACAGGAGGATCAAGTATACACGTTCTCCAAGGACAATAGTAGAGTAACTGAAATTGGATAGATTTTTTAAACGGACCTATCTCACTGTATGGTCTATTTTCTGTTTTTGCGAATTTCGGAATCTTTGAACGTAGGCGTACCGATTACTTTTAAATGGGCATTGCTCATGCCTCAGGTCGAAAGAGGACTGAGGATCAATGATAGTAGTTTGCTTTAAACGGGCGAACCTCATTGACTTTGTCTCTGAAGAGACAAAACAAAAACCTAGAAATTAAAGTGTTAACTTCTCAATCAGTACCCTTTGCCATTTATTTACCCCCATGAAAGGAAAGGTTACATCGAAGGGTATCCTACAGTAAGCCGTATCAGCAAACAACTTTCTTCGAGAATATTAGTTCAAGGATACAAGCGCCATATCATCACCAAATGAAAAAGTTCCAGTTTAAAAAAATGCAAAGACACAAGGTATGATGAAAGACCAGACCTACATTAGGCTACTTACGAGCACAAGAAAGTCTAGACAGAAAAGTTTCCTTGGCCAGCTGAACATGAAAATGACACTGAATAAAAGCATTGGTTCACTCTGTGGTATAGTGGTTAGTGTGATTAGTTGCTACCCCCGGAGACTCGGCTTCGATTCTCGGCTCTGCCACGAAATTTGTAAAGTGATACGAGGGCTGGAACGGAGTCCACTCATCCTCGGGAAGTCAGCTGAATATAAAGGGGCTCGATTCAAACCTCAGCCATCTCCGAAGTGATTTCCCCGTGGTTTTCAACTTCTCTTCCACGTAAATTCTGGGATAGTACCTAAGTTATGGCTACGGCTACCGGGCGAGTTGGCCGTGCGGTTAGGGTCACGCAGCTGTGAGCTTGCATCCCGGAGATAGGGGGTTCGAATCTCACTGTCGGCATCCCTGAAGATAGTTTTCCGTGGTTTCCCATTTTCACACCAGGAGAAAATTAATTACCTTAATTAAGGCCGCGGACGCTTCCTCCTAACTCCTAGGTCTTTCCTATCCCATCGTCGCCATAAAACCTATCTGTGTCGGTGTGACGTAAAATAAATTGTAAAAAATAAATGAAACTGGAATGTTTACTTTCTAAGTTAAGTTATAAGTTACCAGTCACAGAAAAATATGAAAATTCCTACAACGTACTTAGTTTAGACTTCACACAGTTTTTGTATCTTCTCAAACATTTAGTCAATATGACAACAAATCGATTCAATTGAATCGAGGTGTTGTAATGTAAATACAATGAGCTCCCAGCGGTATTGTGTGAGGAAGAAGTCAGTTTCCGCACAAAATTTTCTTAAGAATATCGATTGTCCTCAGACCACTTTTGATGCACGGCAGTGAAAGCTAGGTGGACACAGAATTTCTTATTCTTATTATGAGTTAGAAGTACCAAGAGTGATTGTTGGTACAGACAAGTGGGAACAATGGCAGAAGGTCAATTGGAATGAGGAGATAAAAGCTAAGTTAGGAATGAAGTGGCTGGATGAAACTGTACGTTCAAAGCTGTTTCCTTGGTATGTAATGTGAGGAGAGTGAAGGAAGAATTATCGACTCGGACATAGAGGATAAGAGAAGCAGAAGGAGACCAGCATGTCGATGGGTAGACCCCGTTTTTAACGATTTAAGGGGACACGTTTACAAAATCCTTCAAAACTATAATTATTTTGTTGAAATCGCTCGCTGATTATGTTGCGACAGGCATGAAAGTAGCGAGGATGATTGCTAGTACAAACAGGTGGAACCAATGGCAGGAGGGTACTCGGAACGAGGAGATAAAAGCTATGTTAGGAATAAACTCGGTGGATGAAGCTCGTACATTCCTAACAGATTTCCTGAATTCGAAGTCGGTTAAGATGTATTCCATTATGGATCTTGTTCCCCTACCCTCCCATGTGTAGCGGTGAATAGTCTTATGCTTGAATAATGTATTCGTAACCCATGCTGCACAAAAGTCCAGCAAACGCTTCCCATTCCTATTAGCTTCCATATCGTCCCCACGTTTACCATTCATCCTTTCGTATCCTTCAGTTCTATTTCCAACTCTCGCATTGAAATCGCCCATTAGCACTATCCTACCCTTGCTGTGTACACTGGCTACGATGTCACTCAATGCTTCATAAAAGTCAACTTCATCTTTATCTACAGCGAAGATTAGACAGAAGTACATGGATACAATTAGTGAGAATTTCCGAACAGTGGACAGTAAGCAGGTTCAGAATATACAAAGATAATGGGCGACATACAGGGATGCTGTAATAGAAACAGCAAGGGAACGCCTAGAAACAACTGTGTGCAAAGATGGGAAAAAAAGCGAAATCTAGGTGGAATGATGAAGTGAGAGCAGCTTGTAAACGTAAAAAGAAGGCTTAACAGAAATGGCTCCAAACAAGGATTGATGCAGACTGTGTTATAGAGGGTAAGAGAAGTTGATGGAGACCAAGACGACAATGGTTAGACTCAGTTTCAAACGATTTAAGGATAGGAGGTATAGAATTAAATGAGTCGACAGCACTAGTTGCAAATAGAGGATTGTGGCGACGTTTCGTAAATTCACAGAGGCTTGCAGACTGAACCCTTGAAAGGCATTACGGTCTATAATGATGATGTGTGTATGTATGAGGGATACAGTGTGATGTTTAGTGTTGTGAAATTCAATCGTCATTTCTTAGACTTACTTTTTCCACGATAAATGTACCTTTTCTCTGGAACTACTAAATATATCAATCTAAAACTTGATACACAGGCAGGCTAAACACTTTCACACATTTTGTTGCAAGGAAATTGCAAAATAGAATGTAATTCAGAGTTTAATATATCGTGTATGTATATGTAATTTTGTGATGTTTTCAAATTGAAAAGTACATTTATTTTTAAAAATGCCTGCAGTCATTAAATCATCACGTTCCTAGAAATCACTAAAATTCACAAGGTCCAGGACCTCGATGTTGCTGAGAAAAAGGTACGTCAGTATGACCAAAATTCAAATTTGAAAAGTGCTTTTTGAAAAACATTTGATCAAAGTTAACTTATTAATGTTTATAGCTAAGAACAATGTATTTTAAATCAGTGTGAAAAGTTTCATGATTCTAAGTAAAATAATCTCAAAGTTACAGAGAATTTAGGATATCAATGAATTTTCGTGCTCGACTTCCTTTAAAGAAAGCGGTGTGGAATTAAATGAACCCATGGAGTTAATACACAGAGTCTTGAAGACTGAACGCTCGAAGGGATGGCATTCTATAATGAATATATATGTATGCTTGTATATATGTATGTATGTAATAACATTTTTATAACAATGTAATCCTCTTCAATGCTGCTGTGGATATTAGGGAACTTTTATTTTCATGGGTAACGTAATCAGTTTTAATTTTATGAGTTTTAAAGACGCCAGAGTGTCGAAATTTTGTCTCAAATGTGTTATTTTACGAGCTGATATATCCACCGACACAAGGCTGGCGTATTTGAGCAACTACGGTATATAACTTATATATACGGGAACGAACTTGTCAGGTCAGCACTCTACCGTCTAAGCCACTCAGGCCGGTGGCAGTAATAGAAAAGTTCTAGGACAAGAGGAAAATGTGGTCATAAAATTCAATTATAGGTACGTTCTGAGAATTTGTCTGGTATCAGAATGGAAAATCACGGAGATTCATCTTCAGGGTTCGGACTTATAATATCCCGAATGCATCTTTCAGCTACACACCCTGTCCCGCAGTCGCTCGGTGATAATGATAGTATTATGTACACCTTTCCCGATGACGTGATGCACGCGACGTATCCATGGAACCTTAGCTAACGGAAGCCCTACATGTACTGGCTTCTTGACGCATTTTGTTTCCGTAACTAATTACACCATTTCTGATGTTATTTGACACTTCCTGTCTGAGTAAAAGGAGCAGTTTTAATCCCATTCAGAAGTGCTCTACACTAACAGCTTGGTGGCGCCAATGACACGCTTTGCATCTTCGACAAGGAATTAGTGCTTCATGAAAATAACAGTTTTGGTGCGTTCTTGATAATGTAATAGAAAATTACAAGTCTGAAGGGAGTGACGATCTGGAGTTTGCACAGCATATAAAATTCCCTATTTTTTATATTTTCTTTGCAAAACTTAAATCGTGTATTGACAAACAAAAATACATTAAGTTAAAATCTAACGTCTGTGAAAAATAAATTTGAAAACTTTCAGCCTTTAGTTGCTAATATCTGCTCTGAGAAACTGGATAAGAACGATGCAATGAGCTTTTTGGAGTATCTAGATTAGCACTGTATAGCTCAGTTAAATGAGGAGACTCAGATGTAAGGTTACAATAACAATTTATCTTATTTTGAGAAGGATCATTGAAATAACTCTGGAACAAAAAAGTATAGAACATTCATTGATTTATCAACCAAACAGAGAGGTTTTATTGTCTATTCCAGATAAAAATCACCACTCATATTTGCTCAATATTTGCCTTTAAGACACGAAACTAAAGAAGAAGAATGGTTTCATCACTTTTCTACATGCGCCCAAAGCTTAGATAATAACCTCCTGGAATATACAATAAAATCGACATCTATTCCTAAGAAGCGGTATTTACTAATATCTCTTTCCAGAAATAACTCGATTTATGCGCAAATAAACGCGACAACTCAAATTAAGGAAATTCACATTCTCAGGGGAGTATCTTAAGGATCGCATGTATCAAATCCTCTGTTTAATTTTTTTTTTTTTGCTAGTTGCTTTACGTCGCACAGATAAAGATAGGTCTTATGGCGACGATGGGACAGGAAAGGGCTAGGAGTGGGAGGGAAGCGGCCGTGGCCTTAATTAAGGTACAGCATTCGCCTTGTGTGAATGGGAAACCACGGGAAACCATTTTCAGGGCTGCCGACAGTGGGGTTCGAACCTACTATCTCCCGAATACTGGATACTGGTCGCACTTAAGCGACTGCAGCTATCGAGCCCGGTCTGTTTAATTTGGCAATTTATTTCATATTAAGGGAATTAAACGACTTAGAACTTGTTACTCAGTTTGGCTAAAATATTGTGCAAGATCTCGATAATGTAGCAGTGCTAGTGTTTTCTGATGATATTGCGTTAATATTGAAAGATAAAATAATTCAGCAGGGCTTATGATTGAAAGAGGAAGCTACTACCTTTCTCAAGTAAGGCTAACACTGAATACTTCTAAATGAAAAGCGATAGTTATTGAAAATAGGCAACGTTTTTATTAGGACTGTCAATGGACCACAGGTGTCATCTATAAATAAGCAGGAAAACATTTAATAGTGGGTTCGAACCCCAATGTCGGTAGCCCTGAAGATGATTTTCCAATGTTTCCGATTTTCACACCAAGCAAATGCTGGCGCTGTACCTTACTTAAGGACACTTCCGCTTCCTTCCCTTTCCTGGCCCTTTCCTAATCCATCATCACCATAAAACCTATCTGTGTCGGTGCGACGTTAAGCAATTTGTTAAAAAAACATGGGTATTATATGCAACAACGAAATAATATTAGATGAAAAGAATATGATAACTAAGTTAAGTGATAATTTATCGAGACTTGTGAATTCGATTTTCTTAAACCGGATGAGAAAATTAAAATGATATACACCGAGGTTAACCGGTTCGAATCCCGTTGGTCGAAGGATATTTTCACCCTCAGAATGTTAGCCGGTAGGGTAGGGGAGGTGGTGGTATACAATTTATAATAACTAGCTTGCGTGCCAAAAGCCTGGATTAAATTCGAAACCTCTCCACAGTGCTCATATGGAGTGAGGGCACGTGACACTGTTGATAGTGATTCGTCCGTCGGAGGGGGACGTTAAGCCTTGAGCAGACCCCTTGGTGCTATTCGACAGCAGTAGGCTGTGTGCCGGTACCGGGTTTCACCCTCTCCCTTCCTAGTACCATATATCACGTCATTCATTTAATCTCATTAACTCCTCTAACGAGGTTGACGTCAGGAAAGGCATCCGGTCATAAAAACCCACCACGACAGAATCATCACACCTCACCTCATACCCGACCCCGTAGAGAAACGGGACAAGGGTTGGACAAACAACACAACATTTGGCCCAGTTTGATTTATCCTTAACGAAATTCAGACGCGGGTTTTTAGATTAACCAAAAGTGCAGTAAAGGAAATAATTGGGAAGCTTTCCATCAATACATCAACATGTATAGCAGGACGGACTCTGTTGCACTTCTGGCCCAAACAAGAAATTTTCAGCAAGAAATAAAGGGTAGCCTAAGAAGCTTTGCTTTCTTTCCTGATGAGTAACCTTCTTCTTTCATTTTGGCAATCCTGTTGTGTTTTTAAAAGATATTTGTTTGGAGGTTATACGTAATTAACTGCCAAAAGTAAATCACCATTTGTACGGTGTGTGCAAAAAATAACAAAGTATTTCTCGTCAAGGATAAATGTACAACAGGGGAATTTCAAAATTAAAAAGTATATATACTCATTTTATCCTATAAATAAATATTTGAATGGTATTGCACTACATTTATTGGACGCTGTTACCGTACGTGGATTTCTCTCTCTCCCTCTCTCTCTCCAACACTTTAACAATATTTATTTATTTATCCATATTCCAACCCTCCTTAATTCTTTATCTTCTGATAGGAACTTGGAATTTTTTTCTTCGTATGCCTTCTTTAATCGATTCTTCCTTAACTTAACCTAGCTCATTTCCTCCATATTCCCTTTTTCTCTTCTCATTGCTGCCCCCTCTATTGTACATAATGTATTTTTTTTTTTTACTATACTATATCGCTACTTATGTGTCTTATCTGTATTTATCTTACTGTGCCTAGCTACAAGTTTTCTCTTCGTTTTACTTATTCTTCTTCTTTATCTGTTTACTCTCCAGGGTCGGTTTTTTCCTCGGCCTTGCGGGGGATGGGAAGTTTGGAATGGATAGACAAGGAAGAGGGAAGGAAGCGGCCGTAGCTTTAAGTTAGGTAGCTACCGAGCAAGTGGCCGTGCGGTTAGGGTCGCGCAGCTGTGAGCTTGCATTCGGGAGATAGTGGGTTCGAATACCACTGTCGGCAGCCCTGAAGATGGTTTTCCGTGGTTTCCTATTTTCACACCAGGCAAATGCTGGGGCTGTACCTTAATGAAGGCCACGGTCGCTACCTTCGCAATATTCCACCCTTCCGTCGCCGAAAACCTTCGATGTGTTAATGCGACGTTAAACAAATAGAAAAAAGTTAGGTACCATCCCGGCATTTGCATGGAGGAGAAGTGGGAAACCACGGAAAACCACTTACAGGATGGCTGAGGTGGGAATCGAACCCACCTCTACTCAGTGGACCTCTCGAGGCTGAGTGGACCCCGTTCCAGCCCTCGTACCACTTTACAAATTTTGTGGCAGAGCCGGGAATCGAACCCGGACCTCTGGGGGTGGGAGGTAATCACACTAATCACTACACCACAGAGGCGGACCTCGTTTTACGTACAGTCTTTCGTTTTCTCCGTTCTTTGTTTTATTTTTAATTGTTGCGTATCTACAGTTATTTTGTTAGTTTTAATTTTCTTGTGCCATTAGATAACTTTTCTTCGTTGTTTTTAACTTATAAAATAATTGCATTGTGCTGCTCAACTGTAAATATATTTTTCAAAGCGGAACTCTATAATTCGGTTTCTCGCTATTTTGGTTTACCAAATAAAGAGAAAAGATACATATTCCTTAACAGTTAAATGACGTACCACATTCTCTACTTTACTTCATGAATATTTCTGAAACCGTTTGCATCCATTGAGAGGAGCAGGTACACTCGAACATTTCGCAACGAAGCTCGCTCTGTGGATCAGTAGTAGAGTGTCAGCCTCCGGATCTCAAGATAGCGGGTTCAAACCCGGCACAGGTAGTCGAATGTTTGAAGGACGGGAAAAAAGCCCGTTCGACATTTCATGTCGTACGATGTCAGCATGTAAAAGATCTCTGGTGACACATTTAGTGTTTACCCGACAAAATTAATTAAAACTCAGCCACAGACGCCCAAGAGAGAGTCGGTGTACTCTGCCATGTAGTAGGCCTAGAGATAAACAGAACGTCGAAATTGACCAGCAAGCAGCCAGATGGCGTCAAATTAAAATATCTGCACAGGCTAGCTGAGGCATTATTATTATTATTATTATTATTATTATTATTATTATTATTATTATTATTATTATTATTATTATTATTATTATTATTATTATTATTATTATTATTATTATTATTATTATTAGTATATGCAAATAAGCCCATTAGGACTCCACAAAGTACTTAGAGGTGTGCAATTGCCTTCCCTTGTGCCCATATTTTTTCCATTCTTTTACTCTGGGCCTCCTTTCTGTCTTCAGACCAGGTTATTCCAGTCTTCTTCTTTGGTCTTTCCTCCTGATCATCTTGCCATTTGTGAATTTTGGATCTGAAGATTACCCAGTTTTGGACATCGGCTGGTGTAATCCCTGCCTGTTTAAAATCAGTTTTGATTTTGCCAGTGCATTTCATTGTGTCTGTTTTAGCTTCACTCCTGTTTTCGTAGAATTGAAAATGAAAACCTACAACCTGTTTTCCAGTCATTGACCGGGTCAGGGATGAATGAAGCCCCCATCTAGCGGCGAGGATACGAATTGTGCCGGCTGCCGAGGCCTGTCGCAGTCCTCTGGGGCAATCATGAATGACTAACAGATGAAATGAAACGATATTGGAGATTGTTGCTGGAAAGAAAGATGACAGGGAAAACCGGAGTACCCGGAGAAAAACCTGTCCCGCCTCCGCTTTGTCCAGCACAAATATCACATGGAGTGACCGGGATTTGTACCATGGAATCCAGCGGTGAGAGGCCGACGCGCTGCCTCCTGAGCCACGAAGGCTTTATTTTCGTAAAATTGATTATTGTAATGTCCTAGTTTTGTGTACTTGGAGAAAGCTTTTTTCTTGTAGATATCTTATGTTAGTCGGTATCCAATTTCTATCTTTTGGCAACTAATTTCATTGGCTTCTGTTTCGAGCCCATTTTCGTGAATAATGATTATTATTATTATTATTATTATTATTATTATTATTATTATTATTATTATTATTTTACCAAGTATTGAAGCTAATTGGCGGTTACTGGGACATTAAACAATTTAAATAGGAAGAACATAGCCTACATAAGCGTCTGGTACAGATTAGAGTCTAGTGGGAAATATGAAGTATGATCTTGAACAACACATATTTATGCGTTGACGAGTTCTGAAAGGCTTTGCCTGGAGTTCTTAAATAATCCAATACCTTCTCCTCTTCCATTGTTAATTTACTACAGAGGAATTTATTCTTTTTAGCAATTGTAGTCATTTCCTTACGCTCTGCTCTTTTTTGGATTTCTATCCAAGCTGTGTATAAACACAAATCGTATTTCCCTCCAATAGTTGGGAACGGACCTATTATGCCATCCTTTAGAAATATTTTTGAGCGATGTTGACCCTGCAGTATAATGTAACAACTGGTCCATCGTTCTGGAGGGTACCTAGGTTGGACAAACCGTATCGTGTGTGAATATTTAGCGGGAAATGCACATAATATAGTCCTAGGAATAAACGCTGTTGGGAAGAATTTTTATGTCAAAGGGACGATGACAGAAGAAAAGTATTTAATACACCCCGTGGGTGGTGTCGCAGATGACTAAAAGGAGCGACCAAGGGATGATGGAGTTTGAACCATGAGATTACCTGTGATCAGTACCATCACGCGCGTAACGCCAGGGATCGACTTTTCTTGCGATCAGTGCCACTATGTGAGGAACACGATGGGTCTGTGATCAGTATCATTCTGGGTGGATGACTATGGGTTTACAGTACCCGTGATTAGTATCACTATATGTGGAACACCATGGATTTACCTTGCCTGTGATTAGTGTCGCTATGTGAGGAATACCACGGGTCTGAGAGAAGCCTGTGATTAGTATCGCTATGTGAGGAACGACTTGGGTCTGTGCTACCTGTGATTAGTACCACTACATAAGGAACACCATAGTTCTATTTTACCAGCGATTAGTACAATTATGAGGGGCCGGTGGCGTGGATTTTGGACCCCTTTAGACAACAAGAATAATCGATTTAGAACTTTGCTTTGGAAGCAGCCCCTTGTTCAGGTTATACCTTTGTTTTAAGTTACTTTAAAGGAAGGTGGGGCATTGCGGGTCGGATCCACTGATTGTTTTAAGTTCATCCATCGTCTTTTTGAATTCTAGTCAGTGGATGGATTTTGGAATTATCTCAACTTTCAATATTGTGAGTTGGACCGCTGATTATTTTAAATTCATATTCATTCATTCATTCATTCATTCATTCATTCATTCATTCATTCATTCATTCATTCATTCATTCATTCATTTTTCATCATCATGTTTTGAATTCTGGTCAGTGGATGAATTTTGGAATTTTAATTGTCATTACTTTTCGTCTCATCTCGTACTACCAGGGGCCGACGACCTAGATGTTAGACACCTTTAAACAACAAGCATCATCATCATCATCATCATCATCATCATTATCATCAAAAGTATTTACGGGTGAAAGTACTAGAGATAAGTCACTTACGGAAGAAAAACTATAGGGAAAAAATGTGGGGAATAATGACCGAGAACGAACTCACCCATTATTTTACGAGCAATAGAGATCGTTTTCCAAAATGTTATCCACGAAATGATGTATTGATATTCTGCCAATGCTACCGAAAGGAACAACACGTCATTCTATAACGCTTACATATTTTCTGAAGAACATGAATTTCTCACAAGAATGCTGTCCTTGAGATGACTTGCTGAGTGATGGGACGCCAGTGGTGGTATGTGAGCGGCGCCTGACGTCCGGACGACCCTTGTGCTATGTATGGTAATGTGGCCTCCTCTAAGATGTGTTATGGCACGCATTCTTATCATTCATATGGGATTAATGTAATATGGACCTTAATAAAGCCGACCCACAAATAGATGATGTGTTTTAAAATAACTGTCACTGAAAGGTTTCCTTTAATTAATCTGCCGGACCAGAATACTTCTTCATCGGGCTCTTGACGTGACTCGAATACAAGTAACATTGCAATTTTAACTGAAAATGGTTTATAGGGTCGTTGATTGGGTGGCTGACGGATAGTTTAATTTATTCTCCTTCATCTTACCAGGCTGATACTTTATCTGCAACAAGTTTCTCACACATAAACATAATTTTGCATTCGGGAGATAGTGGGTTCGTACCCAACTGTCGGCAGACCTAAAGATGGTTTTCCATGGTTTTCCATTTTCACACCAGGCAAATGTGGTGGCTGTGTCTTAATTAAGGCCACGGATGCTTCCTTCACATTCCTAGGCCTTTTCTATCCCATCGTCGCCATAAACTTATCTGTGTCCGTGCGACGTAAAGCAAATTTTAAAAAGCAAAAGACAAAAAATAATTACGCATGTACCGCACCTAATAATTTATTTAATTCATAAATTTACAAGTGTCCAACTTAGGACTATAGGCCCTCTCTTACACTCTTATTGTCTGAGTGACTAGTCCATAGATTGGTTTGATGCAGTCTTCCATGCCACCCTATCCTGTTCTAACATTTTCATTTCTACGTAGCTACTACATCCTACATCTACTCTAATCTCTTTATCATATTCATACCTTGCTCTGCCCCTACCGTTCTTACCGCCTACACTTCCCTCAAAAACAAACTGAGCAAGTTCTAGGTGTCTTAAGATGTGTCATTTCATTCTAACCCTTGTTCTCGTCAAATTTAGCCAAATCGATCTCCTCTCACCAATTGTATTCAATATACTGTCATTCGTAATTCGATTTACCCATCTCATCTTCACCAATGTTATGAAATACCACATTTCACAAGCTTCTATTCTATTTGTTTCGGAGCTAGTTATCGTCCATGTTTCACTTCCATAAAATGCCGCGCTCCAGACGCCTTTCTATTTCCTAAATTGGATGCCGTTATGCATCACTAGACCAAGCGCCAAAAGTTGGTTGCGAGATAATCGCGTTTAAATTTGGTTCTATGTGTAAATTCGGGCGAACATAATTTTACTAAATATGGTATTAATGGTGTTGTAGGATAATAGATTGTACCTTCTCACCAAATTTCAACATTTTTATAATCGCACTACATAGATTTTCTTCAAGAAATGGCGCTTAGTCTACTGATGCAATTTAAGGTTTTTCTCAAGTGCGAATAATGTATCACGATGCTACACCAATAACCCCTAACTGTTGAGTATCTACTGAGTAAAACTTCAAAAAATATAACGTGGCGGCAGCCATGATTAAAAGCTGAATCTCCTACTGTCTGAAAAGGCCCGCTAAGTGCTTGAACCACCACGAGCCGCGCCACAACTCCGGTACATTATTCAAGTTTTAGATGGAGAAATTCTAGAAGGGAAGCTATTCTCTAAGGTCGTTGCTATAACGACTTACTGATTTTAGGAATTTCAACTTATTTGAGTCAAATACAAATGGTAAGACATGAGCCATTCTAGTCTATACAATTTTTAATGGATTTTCCTTCACGATAGGCCTATTATATTCTGAGAGTACAGTATTGACGTGATATTTTTAAGCCTATGGGTAAGTTTTGTTCTGCTTGAGACAGAAAATGTGATTAAAGATATTTTCTCCCATAAATACACACAAATCACTGGACAGGTAATAAGATTGTTGCTCTCAGTTCATTCAATCTCGAAATCAGGATCTCCATTAAATTCATCTACGTCATCCACGATCTGAGAATCTGCTTGAAGATTCTGGTAAAATTGTTTGGCATCTATAGGTATTAGGTGCATCAGCGAACCAAAGTCTTTTAGTTTGGCTTCAGAGATAATAGGTTTTCCTTTTGGCCACAGAGGTATTAATGCCTGGTGAAATGGAACTCTACTTTCCCGTGGTCGTCCCTGTCTTGACTTATTTAGATTTACTTCCTGAGATTCACCATCAAATTCTAGAGAATGATTCTCAGACGCAACCTTCTTAGCAAGCTGCATTAGTAACATTGTCCTTCTCCTTACTTTTGGAAGTATTTGATACATCGCTGAATTTCGTCACTTGATAAACCACTCAATGTATCACCACGTAAAAATGTCAGCACTATCGAAAATGCGGGCTCCCACGCTGTCATCCGCGCGCAATGTGAGGAATGTGGCGCTTGATCCAATGATGCAGACTGGAAAGTCGCATAGTCTACTGATGCAATTTACGTTTTTACTGATTTCCGCTTTGTCGCTTAGGTTTTCTGTTTACTAACAACTAACGGCCTCTTGTAATGCAGTGGGGAATTTTTTATAAATAGTTCAAGCCTTCCTCTACAAGATGGCGCTAAAATCTCAATTTTCATCAAATGGCGCTTAGTCTACTGATGCATAACGGCATCCAATTAATGTTCCAAGTGAGAATATTTATGTTCTTATTAGTTATTTTACGAACGAGATCGATCATTCCAGTCCCTTAAGTACGGCCAGTATGCAGTATTCGGGAGGTAGTGGGTTCGAATCCCAGTCCTGAAGATGATTTTCCATTTTCACACCATGCAAATGCTGGAATTGTACCTTAATTAATTCCTCAGCCGTTTCCTTCCCACTCCTAGCTTTTCCTGTCCAAACGTTGCCATAAGACCTATCTGTGTCGGTGCGGCGTTAAGCGGAATTGAGAAAAAGTAAAATTTATTTTACTACCCAACTACCAGTATACATCTACTTCCTTTAAGCGTTTATTTCCTAATTTAATATTTCTTCAATCACCCGGTTTCGTTTGACTGCACTCCATTACTTACTTTGGACTGATTTATATTCATGGTTTTCCATTAGCAGCTCTTCTGACCGACAGAGCGAGTTGGCCGTGCGGTTAGGGGCGCGCATCTGTGAGCTTGCATTCGGGAGTTAATGGATTGAACTCAAATGTCGGCAACCCTGAAGATGGTTTTTCGTCGTTTCCCATTTTAATAATGTTATTGGCTTTGAGTGTTCTTTTACGTGCCAGTAAGTCTACCGACACGAGGATGTTTGGAACATGAACATCAACAAGAAAGAAATGTTTCAATATATCGAAAATGTTAGTTTTTACAGCTCTCAATTACGCACGCTTTGATTAAATAAATCAAAGCTTAATAGTTAAGAAATAATATTCACCGATGAAGTATGAATAAAAACGCCTCAATCCAATAAAAGTAAGCAAGATTAAATAGGCCTACGGTATGTTGTTACTTTTTGTGAAAATACTAACATTAGCATTTTTTAACTTATTACAAAAAAAGCGCTATATAACCAAATTAACATTACTATTAATTTAGACGTACTTTCCAGATTTTAATTTTGTTCATCTTCTTCCATTTCTTCCGCATGGTGTCAGCACCCGGCTTGACTTCACTAGTCTCTTGAGTACTCTATTTTATTCCGTTCTTTTAGTCTAATATATAGCACGAGATTTTACAAAACACGTAAAAGAAAGTCGTCGACTTCACTACACTTAAGTCCGATGATATCTTTCAGTTCCTTCATCAGTAATGGACACTTTCTATAACCATTTCCGTGGACATGGTTAGTTGACTGTATTATATTTCTGTGCTATGTCTCTTTTACAGCACTTGGGCTATTTTTGCTATTATCCTATCCTCCATTCGATGGTCCTTGTTTTGTGTATGTTCTTATCAACGTTGTCGTGACTTTTCCATCGTTTTCATTTTCAAGTTGAGAAACGTCAGAGAGTATAATAATTTATTTTGTATCAAGAACTTGACTGTGAACACTTAATGTGAGAAGAGAATAGACGTCATCTTAAGCCGATGTGTGTGTGTAAAATTTAAGAAGTTTGATTTTTAGAGTCCGGACATTTAGGCAGTAATAGGTTGGAATGAAAACTTACTAAATTGAGTAACAAGTTTACTCTATGCTGCACAACGGTTTTGTATAAACATTAGAGGTACGGCCCATCAGAACCCGCGAAATTTATGTGACGCTCCCTACATTGAACAAGAGTGGGCTAGACCATACTTCGTGATAACCAAATTAGTCTGTATTTTAACCTAATACTGACTAAATTACTATGTCTAGTAATTAGATTCAATGTTCTTAAATCTCAATGGAGAAAAGTTTAAATTTTGATTAATTTAATGCTTTGAACGGTTTTGAGCTTGATTAATTTTGACGTGAAATAGTAAGTATTTTTTAAAGTGAAATTTTGATCGTTTATTAGAAAAGGTAGCAATATTTTCTGATATCATTCCCTTCGATGGTATAATATTTAGATATATTTATCTCAGTAAAGTAAAAATAATCTCTACATTCGTGGTTATTTAAGATGACTAGTTTTGAATAAATGCAGCAGTTTATCATTTTAATTGCATCGACTAATAATTATTTAACATCCTGATATCTTAATTTTCTGTACGCAACGTTGTTATGTGCCTTTTAATCCATTAGTGGGCCGAGAACCTCTGAGGTGCCTCAGTGAAAGAGCTAGCTCAGTGTCCATAGGGGTACAGTATATATACATTTCGTTTGCTGCATACATTGCCACTACGTTTCGCCAGCCTCCCAATAACGATTCGAAATTGATAATTTCGTTGAAATGAACATTGGCTTTTATACTTTAGGTAAATTTTAAGGACAATTATATTGTAAAAGTGTCTAATTCAGGAATAAAGTGTGTGTTTTGTGGTCCAGTTGTCTTTCGTGATTAATTTGCAACTTCTTTAAACATGTATTTGAATATTGCCAAGTAGTTTGTGAGATAAATGGGAAAAATTACATTGGCAATGTCGGATGCTTTCTTTCTTTCTTTCTTTCTTTCTTAATTTCCTTACCCTCCAGGGTTGGTTTTCTCTCGGACTCGAGTGAGGGATCCCACTTCTACCGCCTCAAGTGCAGTATCCTGGAGCGTGAGACATTGGGTCGGGGGATACAACTGGGGAGAATGACCAGTACCTCGCCCAGGCGGCCTTACCTGCTAAGCTGAACAGGGGCCTTGGTGGAGGACGGGAAGATTGGATGGGATAGACAAGGAAAAGGGAAGGAAGCGGCCGTGGCATTAAGTTAGGCACTATCCCGGCATTTGCCTGCAGGAGAAGTGGGAAACCACGGAAAACCACTTCCAGGATGGCTGAGGTGGGAATCGAACCCACCTCTACTCAGTTGACCTCCCGAGGCCGAGTGGACCCCGTTCCAGCCCTCGTACCACTTTTCAAATTCGTGGCAGAGCCGGGAATCGAACCAGGGCCTTCGGGGGTGGCAGCTAATCACACTAACCACTACACCACAGAGGCGGACAAGGCGGATGCTACAAATTGAAATGAAATGAAATAAAATGGCGTATGGCTTTTAGTGTCGGGAGTGTCCGAAGACATGTTCGGCTCGCCTGGTGCAGGTCTTTTGATTTGACACCCGTAGGCGACCTGCGCGTCGTGATGGGGATGAAATGATGAAATGATAAAGACGACACATACACCCAGCCCCTGTGCCAGAGAAATTAACCAATGATGGTTCAAATTCCCGACCCTGCCGAGAATCGAACCCGGCACCCCTATGACCAAAGGCTAGCGCGCTAAACATTCAGCCACAAATTGAGATGAATATTATTCAAGATGAAATTCCAAGGACAAAACTCAATTACTAACCAAATACCAAACTGTAAGTGGCTATACTTGTTACAGGAATGCTACCGTCGTAAGTAATACAGTTTACTGCATACAGCAACGTAAACCGTAGCCTTCTTCTGTGTGGCAGGTGATTTAAAATACAGCGGTTTCATAAGTAGTGCGCCGATTATGGAGTAATTTGGACAGAAGGGAATATAAAGGGGAATCACGATTCATTGAACGAGTTCCATAACAAGTAATGTAGCGGTAGTAATTTAATCAATTTAATTCAATTAATGAGTGGGAAGGACGTTTTAAGAAGTCTATGTCTTTGACTTTTAGACATCGACATCTTCAGGCGGTGGTGATTGCTGATTTAAGGGGAAGTGCAACTAGGCGATCATCTTCTATTAAGACTAATCAGAGAGGAAATGGAAGAGGTCTGACACTTCGAAGAATGAAGGTACAGTATCGATAAAAGGAGGGGACGGGTCACGAAGGTCGTGACAATGTAACACCATCAGGATCGGAAGAGAACAACAGACAACCATGAGAGGTCAGATAGGAATGACGAAGGCGAAGGGCAAGTAAGTGGAAGCAATACCAGTCTCAGGTAGGAGAACGGTAGGCACCAACCCCCTTCGCAAGATGAGAGCCCCTGGTACCCCTTTTAGTCTCCCCCTTACGACAGGGATGGGATACCGTGGATTTTATTCTACCGGCCCAATCCACAGTGGGGTGGATCCACTTCTTCATTATAAACTGTATTATCTGTTAGCGTTCCTGTAAGTCCTGTCGTGGTTCCTCCCTTTCTATCCCTGTTCACCGAACCTCTATGTACAACAATTCCTTTGTTGTGGCGGGTTCTAGACTTTGGAATTCCCTGCCAGTCAGTGTCAGAAATTCCACCTCATTACCCAAATTTAATACTGCTTGCCGATACTACCTGCTAAATGCAGCTGACTAACTTGTATGACTGGAAGATCGAATGAATGTGTTAGAAAAGTGTAATGTATTTTTGTGTAGGTTATTATTTACTATATATTATTATGTACTCAAACTCTGCTCCCAATGAAGTATCACTACAGTGGTTAAGTGTAAGAAAGGGCCAAGGCATAAGAAATAAATAAATAAAATAAATAAATTACCTGCCTCCAAAATCCTAGGTACTTGCAGCTAGATACTTGGCCTCATCGAGTTTCACATAAATAATTAAAATCCATTGTCTCATTGTTCTCCCTCTACTTCTCTTCCCCTCCATGGCTGAGTCCAACATTCACCTGAGTAGCCTATCCTGAGCCATTCTCCACATATTACCCCACAACCGAAACCAATTTATGTGTACAGCTTCATCCATTACGTTCATTTCTATTTTTGACCTTGTCTTTCCCCCATTGGAATTAACCTCCTGTCATTGTCTCCATTTATTTATTTATTTATTTATTTATTTATTTATTTATTTATTTATTTATTTATTTATTTATTTATTTATTTATTTTATTGTTTCAAAGATTCCATGAGCTAAAGCTCGTATTGGTACAATACAGTAAAAGGCTAGAACAGTTATCATACTAGTGACAAACTAAATTATTGATAATACAGAGCTAATAAATATTTATAATAATTTAAATCAAAACTACAAAATTTTTCAAGAATACAATTGTGTGTTTAAAATTTTATATAAACAGAACCATACAGCTTGAAATGAAATCTGATAATAAGTTCATCTAAAGATGCTAAATCCAAGAGCATTAAATTTTGTTCATAAATGCTTCATAAAATTTCTTTTCAATTTATTTCAATTCTGACAAGTTTTAACGAGTCCGGAATGGAATTAAATGCTATTATAGCTCTGGATAATACATCATTAGTTCCATGCTTCACTGTATTCATTCTCGGGACATGTAAGTTTCCAGATTGCATGATCATCAATAGACGAATTACTGATGAATTTGAGTTTCATTTTTCCCCGAGCCATAATTTTGAAGGCAAGTATTACCACGGAGTATGCCATAGATAACCTAACCGGAGGAATGCCTGTTAATGAATATATAATTTGCGTGGACATTAAGAATGAAAAACTATAAAGGGCTCTGAATGCTTTATTTTGAAGAATTTGAAGTTCTGCTATTTGAACTTTGGTGCAGCAACTCCATACAACATCAGTGTATTGAAAATCGCTATGAATTAAAGCATAGTAAACGCACTGTAAGTTAGAATCAGGAATAATTTCACGTAGTCTGGTCAGTAAATTCAATAAATTGCTGATGGTGGTCCCCGTGTAGTGTGGAGGTTATGAAAACACCTAAATATTTAAGACGATAAACTTCTTTAAGGTAATCATCATTAAGAGTCAGCGTATTACTCGGTCTTATAAATATATATTGCCATCTCTCCGGAATAGTATAAAAGCAGTTCTTTTGGAGTTGTTTGCAAGGTAATTACAATTAAACCATTTGTTCTAGTAATCATACTCGGTAATTTCATTTTTCTTTTTTCCAATTTATGAATTAAATTTTCTAGCTACCTCTGTGGATCAGTGGTAGAGTGTCGGCCTCCGAATCCCAAGATAGCGGATTCAAACCCGGCAGGGGTAGTCGGATATTTGAAGGGCGGAAAAAAGTCCATACGGCACTCCATGTCGTACGATGTTGGCATTTAAAAGATCTCTGGTGAAACATTTGGTGTTTACCCGACAAAATTCAATAAATCTCAGCCATAGACGCCCAAGAGAGCTTCGGTTTACTCGGTCTTCCATCTAGTAGGAACGTCGAAAATGACGAGCAGACAGCCAGATGGAGTCAAATTGAAATGTCTGCACACGGTAGCTGAGGCCACATTATTATTATTATTATTATTATTATTATTATTATTATTATTATTATTATTATTATTATTATTATTATTATTATTATTGTTATGGAGATATCCGTGGAGCAAAAACAGGTGAAAGAAGGTGCTGGGGTGAATGGGTCGATCTACAATATCAAAATTAATTTAAAACTTGAACTGAAGGTTGTATTTCTTCAAAACAACAAACTTAACAAATTTTCACTTAGTGAACATAACTATTTGTCAGGTACAAAAACAGTCTTGAAACAAGACTTAGAAAATCCAATATTAGTGAATTTTACAGATAGGGCTTCAAGCCCCAGGTTTACAAGTTCTGAGCTGCAAGCTCAAATTTACAAAGTTTACGATACAAAATGAGGAATAATTTAGGCAAGGGCAGATATCGCCCAATTCAAGAGCACTTTGTTCCAAAAGTTACAATCTCTAGCCTTCCAAAGGCACTCCTCATATTACAGAAATTAAGGAAAGAGCTTACAAGCTCTCGATTTCTTACCGCCTACTTAAGGCAACATTACCTTGAAATCTTCAATCTCTAGCCTCTAAAGGCACGATTCACAATATTTATTTTTCACAGGGGTATCTATTACCCAACCTACTGGGCCTTTGCTGAAAAAGAACAGGTTAAATGACTGGCCCGAACACAAACTGAATGGAGGCGTACACTTTCGCTTCTAGATAATGAAATATTAAAAATCTAACAGGGCTTTCGGCCGATGAAACTGGGGCTAGTCCCAAACTACTGAGGTGGCTCGCATGGAAATCGCTTTAATACATTACAGAAGAAAAACAGTTACTAAATCGTAGTCACCTCAAACCAAGATGAAGGAGAGCTCGAGAGGATCACTCACTCTCTATTCCAGATTTACAGTAAAAGACTTTAAGAAATTTTACATGAAAAGGAAGAACTTTACCTTAAAATTGTTACATAGTTAGAAATTCGGACCTTCCCCTCGGATAAGTATGCGGAATCAGCAAGAAAGATTGAATTTATGTGGCCTTTAGTTTACCTGGTAGATGTTCTGCCGGCCGAGGAATGAGGCGCCCCGCCTCCTGCCTTAACATACACACTGAGAAAGACGACGATCAATGGGCAAGGTTGCCAGAAAAGCCGCAATTTATATACCCTCAGGGAAGATTTGAGAGGAATCTGGACTAATCCGGACACACCCTCTCAGTTTTAATTGGCTAATTAAAAATGAACAAGAAATGCGGGATTGGTTGAAAATTAGTTACAAAAATTAATGATCGGTCGGATTCAAAACTGGCGGAATGAAAAAGAAGCGTTGCCAACCCAAAAATAAATGAACATATATTCCGTTAAGAAAACCTAGAAACACAAAACTTGTTTCAATAACAAATTATTCTTCTTTGCACCAGAGTGCGTGACCTTAGGTTTGTAATGACATCTATGGAGAAAAGTTCAAACTTCTTGAAGTAAACAAACACACAGCAAATAAAACCAGTCAGTTTATGCAACTTCACAATAACACAATTATTTAATTTTTCAGTAGTGACATCTTCTGGTTAAAGTCTCAACTTCCTGAAGTAGCAATTTCACATTTTGGTCGGTAGAGGAGTTCAGTAAGGCGCTTATTTTGAAAGTGCGGAGTTGAGGTGTACCTCCCCCTCAAAGTGTCCTTCCTAGGGGTGACACAGAATAATAATAATAATAATAATAATAATAATAATAATAATAATAATAATAATAATAATAATAATAATAATAATAATAATAATAATAATAATAATAATAATAATCATCATCATAGGCCTGATAATAATGGTTTTACGTACCACTAATTAAATTCTATGGTTTCCGGAGATGGCGAGGTGCCGGTATTTTTTCTGGCAGGAGTTATTTTAAGTGACAGTAAATCTACCGACACGAATACCTTCAAATACCACCGAAGTGACCCAGGATCGAACCTGCCAAGTTGGGCTCAGTGCTCTATTATGTGAGCTACTCCGCCTCGCGAACAGTGTGTTATGGCTAGACCTCGCATTTAGTCCAAAATCTATTTTGTTTCTGAAGAGATAATTTAAAATGAAGTTATACTTAAATGTTCAGTGTATGCATTATGCCGAGGGTGTTAGCTTCCAAATCTTCTTTAATTAAACAGTGGTTACAAGAGTTTCCTCCATATCACATCCGATGGTGGCTTCCCCGACCCAAAGTCTCATGCTCCAGGACACTGCCCTTGAGGTGTTAGAGGTGGGATCCTTCACTGAAGCTTCCATTCTGTGCCATTTGCAGCAAAGATGTGGGTGAAATTTGGTTTATATTTACCCCTAACGAAAATGGGTATTTTAACAGATGCCTATTAAAATACATAAGACTGAATCTGTCCACCGTTGTGATGTAGTTGTTAGTGTGATTAGCTGGCACGCCCAGAGGTCCTAGTTCGATTCCTGGCTCTGCCACGAAATTTGAATGGTTGGTACGAGGGCTGGAGCGGGGTCATTCAGCCTTGAGAGGTCGACTGAGTAGAAGGGAGGGGGTTGATTCCCACCTCAGCCATTCGCGAAGTGGTTTTCCCTGGTTTCTCACTTCTCCTCATGCAAATGCCGGGATGGTACCTAACTTAAGGCCGCGGCGGCTTCCATCCCTCTTCCTTGTCTAACCCTTTCAACATCCCGATCCCCCAAAGCCCTTATTCAGCATAGCAGGTGAGGCTGCCTGGGCGAGGTACTGGTCCTCCTCCCCAGCTGTATCCCCGACCCAAAGTCTCACGCTCCAGGACACTGCCCTTGAGGTGTTAGAGGTGGGATCCTTCACTGAGCCCGAGGGAAAAGCCAATCCTGGAGGGTAAACAGATTGAGTAAATAAAAAAAAAATACAATAGAATCTGCATAAAATATTATTTTTAGAACCCACTTTTCTTATTTGAGAGTCTATTTTAGGCAGCTAAAATAACATTTTTAGCACCTCAAATTCTGAGGTTTAGTTACGGCAGTAATGAGGCAAGTAAATCATTCTCTCACGGTGAAGCACCGTACTAGTGACAGTCGGTGTAGGGTCTAGTAGTAAAGGATTCCTGCATGGGATCGCGCCACGATACTGTACAGCTCCTTTGGTGACAATGATTGCAGAGTTCTCCACTCCGTAGCACCAAAGGCAGCACAGTCGCTGTGTGCAAGATCAATGCCGTAGTTATATGTCACACTCAACAGATGGCGTCAACTAAACCTAGCGCGTATCCATCCTGTAACTTGCAACTTTAAAGCGTACTGGTGGCGCCGCGCTTTGTCACCATTCCTAACTAACTATTGGACATTTCAGTACTGTCGGCACCACGGAGTACAGTCCGCCTGTGTGGTGTAGAGGTTAGTGTGATTAGCTACCACCACCGATTACCGGCTCTGCCATGCAATTTGATAATGTTTTTCTTGTACAATTTGCTTTACGTCGCACTGACAACGTAGGCTTATTGTGACGATGGAACAGGAAAGTCCTGAGAGTATGAAGGAAGCGGCCGTGGCCTTAATTAAGGTACAGTCCCAGTATTTACCTGGTGTGAAAATGGTAAACCACGGAAAACTATCTTCAGGGCTGCCGACAGTGGGGCTCGAACCCATTATCTCCTGAATGTAAGCTTAGAGCTACGTGGCAAAAAATTTGAATAGTGGTACGAAGACTTGAAATATGTCTACTGAGCTCTTGAGATGGTAAAGGTAAAATCCTTCACAGAGTCTGGGAGAGAAAAAAAACACATCAATTCTGGAGGTTAAAAGGATAATGAAATGAAATACATTACAAAATAAAATACTCAAGTACGATAAATTTGGGATCTGGATAGTTCAAAGGAAAATAAGATAATTAAAAGAATCAAATATAACTATCTATATATTGAGTTAATATCTTCTTCTCCTTCTTCATTATCTGTTTACCCTCCAGGGTCGTTTTTTTTCCATGGGCTCAGCGAGGGATCCCACCTCCACCGCCTCAAGGGCAGTGACCTGGAGCTTCAGACTCTGGGTCGGGGATACAACTGGGGAGGATGTCCGGTAGCCTACCTCGCCCAGGCGGCCTCACCTCCTATGCTGAACAGGGGCCTTGCGAAAGATTGGAAGATTGGAAGGGATAGACAAGGAAAAGGGAAGGAAGCGGCCGTGGGCTTAAGTTAGATACCATCCCGGCATTTGGCAGGAGGAGAATTGGGAAACCACGAAAAACCACTTCCAGGAAGGCTGAGGTGGAAATCGAACCCACCTCTACTCAGTTGACCTCCCGAGGTTGAGTTGACCGCGTTCCTGCCCTCGTATCACTTTCCAAATTTCGTGGCAGAGTCGGGAAACGAACCCGGTCCTCCGGGGGTGGCAGCTAATCACACTGACCACTACACCACAGAGGCGGACGTGTTATTATCATTATAAAAAATATAAGAGTACAAGAATATTTCCACCGAATATGACATGTTTATAACATTGGTTGTAACATTGTTACATTTCACTGTCTGTTTTTGACAAGTGATCCACACTGTACTAGTCGGTGGAGCGATTTCCGCAGTTGAAAGTGATTTTCACGAGAAAACAACTAAAGAGTAAGATTCACAGCACAACAGTGAATTGCTCTCAGTCACAATATATATTATCATGTTTTCGTACAGGCTGATCACAAAAAAAAAAACAAAAAAAAACAAATAACATTAGTTTTTTTTTCGTATTTCGTATTTCCGTATTACCGAACATTGTTGATATATTTGTATAGCACTCTATAGCGGGACTGTTACTTTCTTCGGGAGCGAAAGGCGCTATTGTTTCCCTGTCTGGGAAACTTGGTTTTATTTCTCTAAGGGAATGTTACACCCCCCCCCCCGCCCAGTTGCCTATTACGTTAATATGAAACAAGCATTCGATAGAATGGAAACAATTCTTAAGGCTTTGAACTATACAGAACATGGGTGGCAGATTTGTGCAGATCTAAAAGTGATAGGTGCCGGGCGAGTTAGCCTTGCTGTTAGAGGCGCGCAGCTGTGAGCTAGCATCCGGGAGATAGTGGATTCGAGCCCCACTGCCGGCATCCCTGAAGATGTTTTCCGTTGTTTCCCATTTTTACACCAGGGAAATGCTGGGGCTGTACTTTAATTAATAATAATAATAATGCTATTTGCTTTACGTCCCACTAACTACTCTTTTACGGTTTTCGGAGACGCCGAGGTGCCGGAATTTAGTCCCGCAGGAGTTCTTTTACGTGCCAGTAAATCTACCGACACGAGGCTGACGTATTTGAGCACCTTCAAATACCACCGGACTGAGCCAGGATCGAACCTGCCAAGTTGGGGCCAGAAGGCCAGCGCCTTAACCAACTGAGCCACTCAGCCAGGCTGTACTTTAATTAAGGTCACGGCTGTTTCCTTTCTACTCCTAGGTCTTTTCTATCCTATCGTCGCCATTGGACCTATCTGTGTTGGTGCGACGTAAAAAAAAAAAAAAAAAAAAAAAAAAAGGTGATAGGCATGCTGACAGGAATGCAGCCAGGATTAAATTCCTTTTCTTGTTTTCTCTGTGAGAGGGAGAGTCGAGATAAGCGTAATCATTATGCAATTAGAGAGTGGTCATCAGTATAAGGTGTAGTATAAGGACAAAACTTGCCATTTGTTGATGCTACCAAAATAATGTTTCTCCCTTTGCATATAAAACTGGGGTTGATGAAGAACTTTGTTAAGGCGATAGGCATATCAGGAAGGGCATTTCAATATTTCAGGGGAAAATTTCAATTTTTTCTTTTGTTAGTGGCTTTACGTCGCACCGACACAGATAGATCTTATGGCGACGATGCGATAGGAAAGGTCTAGGAGTTGGAAGGAAACGGCCGTGGCCTTAATTAAGGTACATCCCCAGCATTTTCCTTGTGTGAAATGGGAAACCACGGAAACCATCTTCAGGGCTGCCGACAGTGGGATTCGAACCCACTATCTTCCAGATGCAAGCTCACAGCCGCGCGCCCCTAACGGCACGGCCAACTCGCCCAGTGGAGAATTTCAAAGGTCGAGTGAAACGAAACTAAAGGAAAGTATCTTTATAGGGCCACAAATATCCAATCTCTTATGTGATTCTCTATTCTCATTCCTCTTGAAAAAAGAAATCCCACCGGGCGAGTTGGCCGTGCGCGTAGAGGCGCGCGGCTGTGAGCTTGCATCCGGGAGATAGTAGGTTCGAATCCCACTATCGGCAGCCCTGAAAATGGTTTTCCGTGGTTTCCCATTTTCACACCAGGCAAATGCTGGGGCTGTACCTTAATTAAGGCCACGGCCGCTTCCTTCCAACTCCTAGGCCTTTCCTATCCCATCGTCGCCATAAGACCTATCTGTGTCGGTGCGACGTAAAGCCCCTAGCAAAAAAAAAAAAAAAATCCTAGCTTGCTTTTAAATCGGTTGTGTGAATTTTCTGGGAAACTACAGAGCAGACAATTACAGATATGTAGTAGAAGATTTGTTGAGGGCTTACGAGACACTGGGAGGCAGCATCACCTTTAAGATTCACTTCCTCCGTTCGTACTTGAATTTCTTTCCACCGAAATGGCGAGGTCAGTGATAAGCATGGGGAAAGGTTCCATCAGCACTTAGTAGAAATAGAAAGGCGATACAAAGGGAAATCAGTTTCCAACACGCTTGCCGATTACTGCTGGCAACTTATCACAGATGTTTCAGAGCCATCTTAGAGGCGCAGGTCTTCGAGGAAAAGTTTTAAGAAGGTAAGATTTCTTACTACATGAAGTCTTAATTGCAACACAAATACAATTTTAGAATATTTAATATATTTCTGTTATTGTGTATTTTGGATTATGGATGATTTGGGTTGAAATTACACCAAATATAATAATAGAAAACCGCAAATTAACAACAGTGAACTAGGGTATATAGCCTATGCAGTATATTGCGGGGAAGTTCGTCATGACCTCTAAAATAACTGTTAGGTGCTAGAGAAAATCGAGTTTTAGATTCGAAATCAGCATATGCGAATTTACTAAAATGGCATGTTTTATTTTCTGAGAGCAAAAAGAAGTTTAAATTTGTTGTACTGCGATATGCGATAAATAATTCAGATATACTTGCTAAATAAAATGTATAACATGCAACAAGCCAACAGCAGGTACACAAGACACACACAGAACAAAGATGACTCAAAGGATAGCCCACAATATAAGGACAAACTATCTCATTGTTTATACGTCACTACCTTCTTTCCATATTAAAATACACTGACTGACAGAGCAAATGCAACACCAAGAAGGAGTGGTCAGAACTTTATGCCAATTGCAGGGTAGACTGACGTCACTGAGGTATGCTCATGATATGAAATGCGCCGCTGTGCTGCGCACGTAGCGAACGATAAATGGGACACGGCGTTGGCGAATGGCCCACTTCGTACCGTGATTTCTCAGCCGACAGTCATTGTAGAACGTGTTGTCGTGTGCCACAGGACACGTGTATAGCTAAGAATGCCAGGCCGCCGTCAACGGAGGCATTTCCAGCAGACAGACGACTTTACGAGGGGTATGGTGATCGGGCTGAGAAGGGCAGGTTGGTCGCTTCGTCAAATCGCAGCCGATACCCATAGGGATGTGTCCACGGTGCAGCGCCCGTGGCGAAGATGGTTGGCGCAGGGACATGTGGCACGTGCGAGGGGTCCAGGCGCAGCCCGAGTGACGTCAGCACGCGAGGATCGGCGCATCCGCCGCCAAGCGGTGGCAGCCCCGCACGCCACGTCAACCGCCATTCTTCAGCATGTGCAAGACACCCTGGCTGTTCCAATATCGACCAGAACAATTTCCCGTCGATTGGTTGAAGGAGGCCTGCACTCCCGGCGTCCGCTCAGAAGACTACCATTGACTCCACAGCATAGACGTGCACGCCTGGCATGGTGCCGGGCTAGAGCGACTTGGATGAGGGAATGGCGGAACGTCGTGTTCTCCGATGAGTCACGCTTCTGTTCTGTCAGTGATAGTCAGCGCAGACGAGTGTGGCGTCGGCGTGGAGAAAGGTCAAATCCGGCAGTAACTGTGGAGCGCCCTACCGCTAGACAACGCGGCATCATGGTTTGGGGCGCTATTGCGTATGATTCCACGTCACCTCTAGTGCGTATTCAAGGCACGTTAAATGCCCACCGCTACGTGCAGCATGTGCTGCGGCCGGTGGCACTCCCGTACCTTCAGGGGCTGCCCAATGCTCTGTTTCAGCAGGATAATGCCCGCCCACACACTGCTCGCATCTCCCAACAGGCTCTACGAGGTGTACAGATGCTTCCGTGGCCAGCGTACTCTCCGGATCTCTCACCAATCGAACACGTGTGGGATCTCATTGGACGCCGTTTGCAAACTCTGTCTCAGCCTCGTACAGACGACCAACTGTGGCAAATGGTTGACAGAGAATGGAAAACCATCCCTCAGGACACCATCCGCACTCTTATTGACTCTGTACCTCAACGTGTTTCTGCGTGCATCGCCGCTCGCGGTGGTCCTACATCCTACTGAGTCGATGCCGTGCGCATTGTGTAACCTGCATATCGGTTTGAAATAAACATCAATTATTCGTCCGTGCCGTCTCTGTATTTTCCCCAACTTTCATCCCTTTCGAACCACTCCTCCTTGGTGTTGCATTGTCACTGTCAGTCAGTGTACATTGTATCTTTTTCTTAAGGTAAATCATAGAAGTTTACCTTTATTTAGAATTTTGTATGTTCGTTGTTCGATTAATTCCTCAGTTTTTCCTGATTTTATATGTCATTAATGTCATTAAATAGTATCGATACCACAAAAATATCAAACACAATATCGATAGAGCTACTGTTACTAAAATGTTTTCATTCCTCCCCTGCAGGGGGAGGCGGGCCTCTTAGACGGGGACGCCGTCTCTCAGGCCAGGAGATTTGTTTCGGTGAAGGAGATGCTCGGAGAAGGTGAGGAGGTTGGCAGCCCTGGCCTATACTAGGAACTGTCCCGGCATTCGCCTTAGTGCAGGAGAATGGAAAACCACGGAAAACCATTTTCAGGACAGCCGACTGTTGCGGCCAGCCGTGAGGTCCAGCCCTGTTCCGTCTTCCGAATGCAGAGGCGTAGAGCCGCGGTAGACAGTGGCCACCCCTCCTCTAGTCGGTTGGCCGGACAGGGTGTAGAGCTGTTGGACCACAGACCAGCCGTGGCCACTTATGGGCCGAGACTCACTCTGCATCCAAGACCGACTTCAAATCGGTCTTGCTGCATCTATCGACGTCGATAGATTAGTATCGATATTTACTCATATCGATAATATCGCAACATACCTACAGTAAGTACGTGAGACAGAAAAATCTTTGTGTTGCCTGGCAAAGCACAGAATTAGTTGTTCCAGACGCGAGCATAATTAAAGTTTTTATTTAAATGCACGAAACTGTTGTAGGAGACTCATCGCGTAGCATGAGATATGAAAACCCACAACCTGTTTCCAGTTTCCGCCGGGTCAGGAATGGAATGAATGAAGCCCCCATCTAGCGGCGAGGATAGGAACTGTGGCGGCTGCCGAAGCCTGTGGCACTCCTCTGGGGCAATGATTAATGACTGACAGATAACGATAATTTCGTGTGGCTGTTTCTAGCCAAGTGCAGCCCTTGTATTGCAGACCCTCCGATGAGGGTGGTAACTGCGTTTTGTTGTGGTGGAAGATAGTGTTATGTGTAGTGTGTGAGTTGCAGGGATGCTGGGGACAGCACAAACACCCAGCTCCTGGCCAATGGAATTAACCAATGAAAGTTAAAATCTCCGACCCGGCCGAGAATCGAACCCAGGACCCTCTGAACCGAAGGTCAGTACGCTGACCATTCAGAGTTGCAGGAATGAAAGATAACAGGACAAAGCCACTATTTATCTGAAGTAAAACTTTTACAGTATTCTCATTTTGAAACCATTAAAATTAGAGTGTAATGCAGGGGTTCTGTCCTTCTGAAAATATATTTAGAGAATGCTCCAGTATGTAATATATTTTCACCGATAAATCTTTCTTGCCAGGGCTAAAGGCTATACAGTGCATTTCAGAACAAAAGTTTGACTTTTTAAAACAGAGACAGTATTAATTGTAGTGTTCGAAATGGATAGGCTTACATCAACATATTTCAAAAAATTGTTTTTTTCTTTTTTTAATGATCGTTTTCTTCTATTAACTGTTGAAAATTAAATCAGTGCCTTGTACTAAGAGGACCCGATATAACATAACTTATAAGTATACTCTCACCTTTGGCGATCGTTTTCTTCTATTAACTGTTGAAAATTAAATCAGTGCCTTGTACTAAGAGGACCCGATATAACATAACTTATAAGTATACTCTCACCTTTGGCATGAAAGATAGATAACGTACAATATTGAATTTTCATTCATACATTACTGTTTCTGCTAAGTCGTTTATAGTAGTCCATATGAAAAATTTAGTATATTATTGACATTGCCAATAAAGTACTTACTATTTCCTGCCTTTTGTTCGAATACACAGTCATCGTCGTTCTTATTCTGTATTTCTTGTTGGAAACGAATAAAAAGCAACGTGTAGTGTGTTTCATGTGTTAATTTTCATATGTTAAGTCATGCAACAATGCAGCAGTTCCTATTACCTTCATGCTATTTAAGGCCAGGTGGTGGTGATTATTGTGTTAAGATGAAGAATAACTAGGCAATTATCCCCTATTAACACTAATCGGAGGGGAAATCTCAGAGGGGTCTGACACTTCGGAAAATGAAGGTATCGGCCAAAGAGGAAAGGACCACAAAGGGCGTGAAAATGAAAGACTTCCTTTGCCTCGAATGCTCTTTTAGGCTACCATCGGAGTAAGAAAAGAACAATAGTTAACCAAGGAAAGTCAGATAGGATAGATGAACGTGAGGAGCCTGGCACAAGTAAGTGGAAGCAGTGCTAGGCCCCGTGGTCGCCAACCCAAGCTCTCACGTTAATAGCCTCTGGGGTCAATTTTACTCGCCTCTTACGACAGGCAGAGGATACCGTGGATATTATTCTACCACACCCACCTTCAGGGTGCTGTTTAGGGCCATCCATATTTCTTATAATTTTCGAAAACCGTGCTTTCAGCTTGAATCATATCCTTCACACTATGCCCGCCACGCTGTCCTGTAGTTAGTTAGCACAACAAGCACCAGAGGAGTACGGCCTATACCCTTCTAGTTCATCTTCTAGGTAATATATGTCAATATGTTTAATAATTATCAGCTTTAATACCGCTTCAGTCATGATCTTAACTTCCAGTCTTTTCAAAAGATATCAGATAAATATTTGATTACTTACATCAAACTCTTTATTCTTGGTGGAAAATAATATTCGGAGATTATTTACTTACGAGAGATTCAATTTAGATTCTTCTTTCTTTCTTTCTTAATCTGTTTACCCTCCAGGGTCGGTTTTTTTCGTAGGACTCAGCGAGGGATTCTACCTCTACCACCTCAAGGGCAGTGCCCTGGAGCATGAGACTTCAAGTCAGGGGATACAACAGGGACGGAGGACCAGTACCTTGCCCAAGCTGCCTCATCTGCATTACTTAACAGGGGCCTTGTGGAGGTATGGAAACATTGGAAGGGGCAGGCAAGGAAGAGGGAAGGAAGCGCCCATGGCCTTAAGTTTGGTAACATCCTGGCATTTACGTGGAGGAGAATTGGGAAACCACGGAAAACCACTTCGAGGATGGCTGAAGTGGGAATCCAACCCGCCTCTGGTCAGTTGACCTCCCGAGACTGAGTGGACCTCGTTCCAGCCCTTCGTACCACTTTTCAAATTTCGTCGCAGAGCCGGGAATAGAACTCGGGCCTCCGGGGATGGCAGCTAATCACACTAACCACTACACCACAGAGGCGGACTATTTAGATGCTTTAACATTCTTTATTGATGCTTTAACATTCTTTATTTTCAGACGAAGTGATGCATTGTATCCTACACCAGCACTTCAATTCAAAGGCGCCGATGTGCCTTTCATCGCTTACCTGCTTACCTTGATAGTTCATGATAGAGTAGAGTAGGCATCGGGTTAACAGTGACTAGTTTCGGTTGATGATGCATTTCTACATTCGGGAGGTGGAGGTGCTAGTCCCCACTGTGGGCTGGCGTAAGAATTGTTTTATGTTGTTTCCCATTCTCCATATTAAGGCGAATACCCACCTTACCTTCCCCGTGGATCACATCACCAACAACGTCTACGACAGTGGTATTCAAACTTCTTGGTAAGCGTACCCCCAAAATCAAATTGCTTTATCTTCCTACCTCCGAATTACGAGTATATTACGATCATACCAGAAATAACAAATGATCGTTGCTGGATGCCAAATAATATTAACTATCATCAACATGAACAACATCATCATAATTTTCGGCTGATTATCCCGCTTGCTCAGGATCCATGCACGCACTGAGGCATGAAGGAGTTATGGCCGGGGATTGAAGGTCGCATGCCCTTCCTGACACCACGGGGTTTTCAACTGAAAATCCCACCCCAACAAACCATGGTCGCCGGTATGACAGGCAAGCAGCTAAGCTACTACACCAGCATGTTCCCCAATGATAACGATTATGTATTGTATATAGTCTCCTTCGGAGTAAACTTTACAGAATAAATCTAAAACTGAGCGGTTAACAATGGCCGGAGAACTGTTCTTGAGACTTTCACTGCTTAATAATAGCGTAAGTCCGCCTCTGTGGTGTAGTGGTTAGTGTGATTACTGTAGCTGCTACCCCGGAGGTCTGGGTTCGATTTCCGGCTCTGCCACGAAATTTGAAAAGTGGTATGAGGGCTGGAACGGGGTCCACTCAGCCTCGGGAGGTCAATTGAGTAGAGGTGGGTCCGATTCCCACCTCAGCCATCCTGGAAGTGGTTTTCCGTGGTTTCCCACTTACCCTCCAGGCAAATGCCGGGATGGTACCTAACTGAAGGCCACGGCCGCTTCCTTCCCTCTTCCTTGTCTATCCCTTCCAATCTTCCCATCGCCACCAAGGCCCCTGTTCAGCATAGCAGGTGAGGTCGCCTGGGCGAGGTACTGGTCATTCTCCCCAGTTGTATACCCCGACCCGATGTCTAAGTCTGAGGGAAAAGCCAACCCTGGACGATAAACAGATTAAGAAGAAGAAGAAGAAGAAGAATAGCGCAGTTATTGGATCATTGGAGTCTTCTGTTCCCTTCTCAGGAAACGCGGCAGGTTCCTTTTTACCTCGGACCTAATGCTAGTGCCTTCTCAAGAGAAATTCAGCATAAGTAAGCATTTTTACATACCTAGTCAATGGGAGGTTCAAACTGACACACATTTTATTGGTGTGTGATTTTCTGTTTCAACATGTGTTGTCCCCGCTCCTGTTCTTTCCCCTTCTCTTCTGAATTGTAGTCTAGGTGGCTGGTTGTGTCCGGCAGTTGAGGATCATTTCCATATTTTGTCCCTCGATCTGAGCATCTACTTTGGGGTTCCTTTCGAACCCGAGGCTGCTGGGCTGCGAACATCGGAGCGTAAGTTGTGAGTGTATGTGGAGTGAAAGGTTAACGTTTTTGGCGGCGAATGCGGGTGTAATTGGGTAAGAGTTTTGCTTCTGTGTGTGCTGAGCCGTGCTGTGTGTATGTGCCGGGCTCGTAGCCTAGGGGCCTACGGGCCTGTTGAAGGCCGTTTCTTTTCGTAATTTATATTAATTTTGGTAATAGACATTCTGTTCTCTTGTAATGAATGTACGAGGCCAATAGAGCTTTATTGGTTTATTGTTGTAAGGTGTTTCACTTATATTTTTGTTAAACATTTTGCTACCTTGGTATAAATGTTAGATGAATAATTCACGGAGGGAAAGCTCCCTAAACTCGGTTCACCTCGCTTCCCCTCTGGGTATGTTCCTTTTTAACCTCGGACCTAATGCTAGTACCTTCTCAAGATAAATTCAGCATAAGTGAGCATTTTTACATACCTAGTCAATGTGAGCTTCAAACTGACTCACATTTTAGAATGAATAATTCGGAAAGGGGCTGTGGTAGACAAAAACACTAAATGAAAACAATATTGTATTGAAAACGAGCAGGCTCAACTCTTTTCTAAACTGCTCCCTGAAAACAGAAGCTACGATAAATTTGCGTACAACACTTTGAATACCACTGGTCTAGGAGACCCGCCTTACCCTATCCCGGTACGGTATGAAAAATTAACCCACCCCCACCCGTAGTTCATGCTTCACACCAATACAAGAAGAAGGAGAAATCAAGGGCACGTACAGGGTGGACCTTTGTGTTATTCATGAGGCCTGATATACTATCTTGTTAACCCTGCGGTCTTGGGGCAGCGGGGTGCTTCTCTCCTGGAAGGCCCCGGGTTCGATTCGCGGCCTGGATCTGTTTACAGCTGAGGAGCTATTGACGGTGGGATAGTCATCCCGGTCTAAAAAGCCAAAAATAACGATCGAGAGGATTCGCGTACTGACCACATGTCACCTCTTAATCTGCAGACTTTCGGGCTGGGCAGCAGTCGCTTGGCATGCCAAAGCCCATCAGAGCTCTAGTGCCATGGGGTTTGGTTTGTTTTGGTTTGGTCTGATACACTATCTTAAACATAAATTGATTACATCTGGTTTCCGCCTCTGTGGTGTAGTGGTTAGTGTGATTAGCTGCCACCCCCTCCCCCCAGAGGCCCGGGTTAGATTCCCTGCTCTGCCACGAAATTTGAAAAGTGGTACGAGGGCTGGAATGGGGTCCACTCAGCCTCGAGAGGTCAACTGAGTAGAGGGCGGTTCGATTCCCACCTCAGCCATACTCGAAGTGGTTTTTCGTGGTTTCCCGATTCTCCTCCATGCTAATGCCGGGAAGGTACCTTGGCTCCATGGCTAGATGGTGAGTAAGCTGGACTTTGGTCAAATAGATCCAGGGTTCCATTCCAGGCCGGATCGGGGATTTTAACTTTCATTGATTTATTCCAATGGCACGGGGAATGGTTCTGTCTCCCATCTTCAGCATTATAATTCAGGTAGAGCCGGTCTGTCAATTGTCTAAATGTCACATGTAAAGACCTGTGCCAGGCCTCTCCGGAGGGCATACACAAAAATAAAACGGTTCAATACTATTATTGTTAGCGTATGGTAACGTACACAAAACAATACAAAGATTAAATATACAGCACAAAATATTATATACATAATTATAAGATATACACATTATAACATTGAAAACAATCGTGCAAACAAAAGGGTTCAAAGAGTTAGATCTAAGTTCTCTAGCCATTGTATGGCCTCAGAAGAAGCCACCACGAAGTCCTGGCTGGATCCAGCGAATGTCCTTCCAATGCATTTGATGACAATATGGTTGATAGTCTGCTTAACTGCACCACAGTCACAGGCTGGAGATGATCTCATACCCCATTTAAACAACATTGATCCACATCTCCCGTGGTTAGTGCATACTCTGTTGAGGGCTACCCATATCTTGCGGGGCAAATCAAAGCCAGCTGGAAGATTCTTATAAATGAACAGTGTCTGACATTGAATCGGAGCTACGCTGTTCCACTCTTGTTTCCAATCAGTTTTTGGATTGAAATCCCTCCTAACAAGTTCCTGTGCTGTTTGAATAGGAGGAGATCTTGATTTGAGGCGGCTGAATCTGACGTTAACGTCTTCATGGATAGGGAGATCAGGATTGGTTAATATCTTGTTGTATTCTCTAACCAAGTTATTCAATCTTCTAATTCTAGGAGGTGGTTCAATACTAAGACCTTTAAACATGAGATTTTGAGATATGGGAAAATCATATATCATAGTTTCTGCTTTATGTGATTCTATACGAAGCTGTCTTGAGTTCTAGTTTGCCCACGTTCTATGAATGATGCCCTATGCCCTATAAGTTCATTACGAAGAGATGTTAAAGTTCAAGTAAGTTGACATTCTATAACTTAAAAATATGTAATTCACGAATGAGATAGACGACCGCCTCGCCTGAAATGATGGTGTAACGGAAAAAAGAGGAGCAAACGGCATAGGCACTGAACTATATCTCTTCCTTGAAATGTGTGGCAAAAATGATGAAATGGTCTGTTGTTGCGGTGTACTTACATGCAGGTAAAATCTTGTGTTTGAATGTTACGAATTCATTTGGAAGATCATCTCTACAATCAGTTGGAACGCCGAACTGAGTGACTCAGACGGCTGAGGCGCTGGCCTTCTGACGCCCAACTTGGCAGGTTCGATCCTGGCTCAGTCCGATGCTATTTGGCGTTGCTCAAATACGTCAGCCTCGTGTAAGTGGATTACTTGCACGTAAAAGAACTCCTGCGGTACCAAATTCCGGCACCTCAGCGTCTCCGAAAACCGTCAAACAGTAGTTAGCGGGACGTTAAAACAATAACGTTATTACTTTTAGCAGTTGGAACACTTGAAGAAAAAAAAGGAGAAAGTGTCTGTTGGACCAAAATAAATTTAGTTCAGGGAAGGAAAGATCCTCACAACTTTGTGTTTTATAAAACTTCATTCTTGGAAATACAACAGAGTTTCAAATACTGAATGTAAGTCTTAATCAACGAGAGAAAGCTCAAGCTGTTAGAAAATCCTTACTTTATAGAAAAGGGCAATACACTTCAGTAAACCCGATTTGCTTTTGCATTGTAAAATGAATTTAATCACAAAATCTTACAATTGATTTTTCGATTTTTCGATACATTTCTAAAAATGTATCAGCTTGCACAACAAGAATGAATGTTCTATTATTTTCTTATTAAGTTTCAGTTCGAACATGTTCAAGGAAGTTTGAGATGACCTATGTCACATAAATTGTACGTTTTGGTTTGGTATTGCTCCCAGTAAGTTTTTCGTATATTTACATAGAAAAATATTTCAGCAGTTCTCTAGACTAAAAATAATTATTTTAACATAAATGAGTATGTTTCTTGGAAGTTAATGCAAGTTTTGCTGTATTAAAACACTTAACCACAGGCCACAACATCCGAAGTCCCTTTAATGAAGAAAACAAAGGAGAACTCGTTAAATTTGAATATCAGACACACCCGTAATCTGAAGAAAATAATTTAATTTCTATCGTTAATGTTACGTCCTGGAATTTGTAATTACGCTATGAAAATTAAAATCCACAGCCTGCTTCCAGTGTCAACCTGATCAGGAATGGAATGAATGAAACCCCCATCTAGCAGTGAGGATAGGAATTGTGCCGGCTGCTGAAGCCTGTCGCACTCCTCTGGGGCAATGGTTAATGACAGATGAAATGATACTGGAGAGTCTTGCTGGAATGAAAGATGACATTGAAAACCGGAGTACCCGGAGAAAATCCTGTCCCGCCTCCGCGTTGTTCAGCATACATCTCACCCAGTGGTTAAAGGCCGGTGCGCTGCCGCCTGAGCCACGGCGGTCCTGTTATTATGTTATTCCCTCTTATATTCCTGGAGCAGATTTAACATTGTAATTCTCCTTTGCATGACCAAACCAAACCAAACCCCATGGCACTACAGCCCATGAAGGGCCTTGGCCTACCAAGTGACCGCTGCTGAGCCCGAAGGCTTGCACTAGGTGTCGTGTGGTCAGACGACGAATCCTCTCGGCCGTTATTCTTGACTTTCGAGTATGGGGCCGCTATCTCACCGTCAGATAGCTCCTTAATTCTAAGCACGTAGGCTGAGTGGACCTCGAACCAGCCCTCATGTCCAGGTAAAAATCCCTGACCTGGCCGGGAATCGAACCCGGGGCCTCCGGGTAAGAGGCAGGCACGCTACCCCTATACCCTTTGCATCACCCCTCAGAATATCTACACACAAGGTAATTGCACAAACCACAGCAGAACTGAACAATATGAGGATCTACGTAGCTAAATTTCGTTTAATTGGTAATAGAACAAATGGGGATCAATGACTACACACAAAACAAGATAAAACTAAATGCGCTTCGTGATAAACAAAGGAAGGTCAGATGACGCCACTTACAATTTTCCGTGTCATCCATCAGTGTGGTGTGGCCTGGGACGCCATTACTCTGATTACGTAACCGTTTAGCGCCATCTAGATAATTAATTACCTTGGGTTGTTTAGTGTTAGCTTGGTGACGCTTCACGGCTTGCTTCCAGGAGGCTCAGAAGAGCATAGCCGATATAACTAAATAAACTGATCTTTTGTACCGGACTTACAGTACGGCAGTGGGATATTCTGTCCGGCTCCATGGCTAAATGGTTAGAGTGCTGGCCTTTGGTCACAGGGGTCCCGGGATCGATTCCGGCGGGGTCAGGAATTTAACCTTAATTAGTTAATTTCGCTGGCACGGGGGCTGGGTTTAAGTGTTGTTTTCATCATTTCATCCTCATCATGACTCGCATGTCGCCTACGGGAGTCAATCAAAAGACCTGCATCTGGCGAGCCGAACTTGTCTTCGGACACTCCCGGCACTAAAAGCCATACGCCATCTCATTTCGGTGGGATATTCTTATTCCCAGATTTTATAACTTTTATGAGGTACCCATTTTTTTCTCCAAGCGCGACGTAACATCAGGGGCGTACGCGGAGGAATGGGAGGGGTTTGGGGGGGGCAATAAATCTCCACCGAAATATTGAAGTTTAGAACTTGTGATTAATTGTGGCTACACCGGGCGAGTTGGCCGTGCGGTCAGGGACGCGCGGCTGTGAGCATGCATCCGGGAGAAAGTGGATTTGAATCCTACTGTCGGCAGTCTTGAACATGGTTTTCCGTGGTTTCCCATTTTCACACCATGCAAATGCTGGGGCTGTACATTAATTAAAGCGACGGCCGCTTCCTTCCAACTCCTAGTCCTTTCCTACCCCATTTCGCATTAAGACCTATCTGTGTCGGTGCGACGTAAAGCAACTAGTAACAACAACAAAAACAAATTGTGGCAACTATATAAATGAAGATTTTAGGTAGCTCATTGTTCTTCTGTTAATTTGAACTGAGTATTTACCAACAATGTGTTGATGTTTCCTGTAATAAATATAAATGCATTCTTTTTTTCTCCTGTACGAATGGACTTCATTCCTGCGCTAAACATTTTGCGATAGTGATATTTTCGCAATAATACATCGAGTACTGAAACTGTTTGCGGTCTTACTAGTAACCACTGCCCCACCAGAATGCTCTTTTTTATCCTCGAAATATTTAAAAGTTTAGAAATGATTGCACAGGAAAGATTGAATGTGTTCTCTTATGCACATACACAAATAAAAACATGTAACCGTAGAAAATATAATCCATGAGCTGGCCAAAAAACCAGGAGGCATCTGCTGTATAGGACTCGGATGTTTAAGACCTAAAATTAACCCAAATAAGCAAGTAAATATGACCTCAAAAGTAACGAATTATGACGTAAAAATTACAAAATATGACCCGAAACTTATTCATCTAAATATGGCCGTTTCCCGGTCTAGAAAGCCAAGAATAACTGCCGAGAGGATTCGTCGTGCTGACCAAACGACACCTCGTAATCTGCAGGCTTTCGGGCTGAGCAGCGGTCGCTTGGTAGGCCAAGGCCCTTCAAGGGCTGTAGTGCCATGGGGTTTGTTTCTTATGGCCATTTTAAAATAAATTATAAATCGAAACGGCAATTCCTTTGATACATATTTGTTAACTAAATTCTATATTCTTACTTTCATTTTAATTTTCTGAATAGGGCTATGCACGTTTAGCAGTTACACATTCTATTGTCCTTGATTCACTTATCAAACATTTGTGAACACGTACCTATAAAGTACTAAGTTCGCTAAGATTATCAGATCACACAATATTTTAAAAGTCAAAACATGTTTGCACCCTGCATTGGTGGTTTGAAGTACGAAAAAACTAGAAATCAATCTACATTTTAAAAATATTTTTGAACGTTTAAGCCCAGATGTGTTGAGCACCACAAAACGAATTAAGTAGACGTCATTCAATACATTATCTTAGGGCGGCAGGAAGCGACCATGGCTTAATTAAGGTGCAGCCCCAGTATTTATGAGAATGAAGAAACCACGGTAAACTTCGTAACTTAACACTAGTAGAAGAATTTAACTTAGGCATACTGGAATGTGTGCTGGGATGCGATTCACTGCAAACTGACGCTTGGGTAACTGAAAAGAGGTTGAGGTTCTAATATCTGAACAAAGACAAGTCAGCGATTGCCAGAAGTAATTAGCTCACTGCTGGCAGTCCTAAATGCAGATCAATAATGTTCGATAAGTGATGACTGACTAAGGATTTCATTTTAATATGAGAAGATTTTCAAATTATTCTTGCCACCTGCCACGAGATTTTTTAGGACCAACAATGAGTTTAGTAGATTTATCCAATACACTATTTCCTTTTCTCTCCCTTTTTAGGATTCTTTATCACAGTCCAGAAAAATGTTTTTTCAAGCTTTACCAAGCCTTTTCCGGTTGTTACCGAAATATGTTCATGGTTTCTTCTCTGACTCGGCAAGGATTTCTTTCACCGTCAGCTCTTGTTTGGGGCTGTTTATGATATACCTGGTTTTTATGTTTACAAGCTGCCCTGACTTCATCATTCCACAAAGATGTTTACTTTTTCCCATCTTTACATAGAGTTTTGCTTAGGTATTCCGTTGTTGTTTTTAGTACAGCAACCCCCTGAATATCACACATTCCCTTTCTGTATAATGAACCTGCTGACGCCCTATTATTTGGAACTTTTCACTAATCATATCCATAATATTCTGTGAGAATTCCTCGTCGTGGAGATTTTATATCTTTTTCATTTCTACATAACTACTATATCCTACATCTGCTCTAATCTGCTTGTCATATTCATACCACGGTCTATCCCTTCCGTTCTTATCGCCTACAGTTTCCACAAAAAACAACTGAACAAGTCCTGGGTATCTTGAGATGTGTCCTCTCATTCTATCACTACTTCTTGTCAAATTTAGCCAAATCGAACACCTCTCATCAATTTGATTCAGTATCTCTTCATTCGTGATTCGATCCATCCATCTCACCTTCATCATTCTTCTGTAATACCACATTTCAAAAGCGTCTTTCTTTTAATGCCACGCTCCGGACGAAAGTCTTCAAAATCATCTTTCTAATTTCTACATCAATGTTCGGAGTGAACAAATTTATTTAATTAAAAAAAAGACTTCCCCTTGCTTGTGCTAGCCTGCGTTTTATGACCTCCTTATTTCTGCGATCGTACAGTCGTTCTTTTACTACAAAAGTAACAATATTCATCTACTTCCTTTAAGACTTCATTTCCTAATCTAATATTGCCTCCATCACCTGACTTCGTTCGACTGAACTACATTACTTTTGGTTTCGACTTATTTATTTTCATCTTATACTCCTTATCCAAGACTCCATCCATACTATTCAGCAATTCCTCCTGACATTCTGCAGATTCAGATGAAATAACCATATCATTGGCAAATCTCATGTTTTATAATTTCCTCTCCTTGGATTGAGATTCCCGTTCCAAATTTCTCTTTGATTTCTTTTCCAGCCTGTTCTGTATAAACATTGAAAAGGAGAGAGGTACAACCTGCAGCCTTGCTTCACGCCTTTCTGCATTGCTGCTTCTTATCACTGCAGACTGAATTTAAATATAGATTGTAGCTAATTCTTTGTTCCCGGTATCTGATCCCAATCACCTTTAGAATCTCGAATAGCTTGGTCCAATAATCATTATTCAAAGAAAGCTAAATAAAAGAATACAGAAATAAAAAGCTAATTAAATATATACGTATCTTCAGGATCTACTCATTTGTCAGCTAGCTATAACAGGGTGGTTGAATTTGGGCTCTTGATACGTCACTTCCGGCAATACCCTCTCCAGTTACACAATGGCCAATTGTACGGCCGTAGAGTCAATGTATTCACTGAAATTATCCATCAATCTTGTTACTTACGAAAGAGGAAAATATTATTTCCGCGGGCTATGATGGATGAGACAGGGACCAGGGTGGTAATATAATCAATCCACCATCACTGACAGATATCGGCATATCCTTTGTTCACTTTATCGTTTCCTTGTCTCGTTCTTCTTCAAACAGCAGGTTAGTAGGGAAATCCGATAAGTGAGTCATAGTTAAACATACGTCGTACATTCTGTGAGGAACAAATGTAATGAAATTATAGGACATCCAAAATATTTCACAAGAGTAATTTATCAAGATTCGTAATCTAATGTAGAAGGAAGATAGGCTGTGTAAAAGAGACCTCTACTTTCCTTGTTGTGTGACAATTATACGCTGACATCTCTATAAACGGAATTCACATTTTGTCTGCACATGATGAAAATATGTTTGTTCCACTAACAGACTCTTTCATGACAGAGACCACCGGATCAGTACAGGATGTAACAGTGATTGCTGGATATTTGCGGTCTCTGAGATAAACTTGTGCACACCACAGAAATTCCCCAGCAGTCACAGGAGATTTGCGGTCATTGCAGCAGGGGTGGGCCTCATTAGTTTAACCTCGGGGTATTCCCGCTAACCTGCTTGGGCTCCTGCTCGCTCCTTCTAGATCAATATCTTGGATAAAGTGTGATGATAATCAGCATTTTAAAACATATATTTTACTGTCGAGCGAATTATCATACGTAGGCACGTCAATAAGTACCTGCAACATTGCTCTAATTGTCCTTAGATTGGCTCTATGGCGTTGAGTGCTCACCAGTCGCTAGATGGCACCGTTTTCTACGACTGTGGTAGCTTCAGCGTTATCAGATCAGTACAGTTTGCGCTGTTGCGACGTAAAGATGGCCCTGCCACTTTCCGTGTGCACAAAGGAAGAACAGCTTTCTCTAATCAGTTTTCTTGTGGTCTGAGGGTTTACCAGGAGCGGAAATTCATATAAGACTTTCAGAACGATACGGGGACAACGTTTTGCCACAGCGGATGCTTCCATTGCATGCTCTGACGTTTGCTCTCTGTTTCGAAGTGGTGAACCCATGTTTCATCTCCACTTATGATCCGTTTCAGAAACGTTTCAACTTCCTTAGTATGACGGTTCAGTAGGTGCTGACAGATTCTCACAGATTGCGCTTCTGCTCTTCATTGGGTTGTTTCGGAACCCATCGCGAACAGACTTGGTGAACGTTAAGCCTGTTATGCACGATTTCATATGCAGAACCATGGCTAATGTGCGTATGGTTTGCCACGTCAGCAACAGTCACTCGTCTTTTATTCAGGATCATATCACGCACTTGTTCAATATTGGCATCGTTTGCGGCTGCAGATGGAAGCTCGGATATATCCTCATCTTCCACGCTCGTGCGACCCCTTTGGAACTGTTCAATCTAGTGGTAAACACCGGTAAAATTCTTCTTTCTTCCTTCCTTCCTTCTCAAAGTCCAAGTCTCGGACCCATAAAGAGCCACGCTCCATACAAAGCACTTCACTAACCTCTTCTTAAAGTCCATATTCAATGGCCCACTCATCAGTAGCCTTTGCTCCATGAACGCTTCCTAGGCCATTGCAATCTTGCTCTTCACCTCAACCAAACACTTCTGATTGTGCTTGCTAAATATCTTAATGTGGATACTAGTTTAGTTTAGTTTAGTTTAGTTTATTGCCTTTCTTATATGGCGGGGCTCAGGCTATGAAGCCTGCTATTATGCCAAACCATATTATACAACAGCTTTATAAAATCATTTTTACATGTATTTCTAAAAATCACTAAAAGTAATTTACTTAACCTCTAAAATTTCTATCCTTATTGATAATTAAGAGCTAATTATTAAATTTTACGTTGGTGAAATCTACTATTTACATATTTGAATACCACATTAAACATTTCCTTTTAAATAGCCTCGGATTGCCTATGCCTCTAATTTCAGCTGGGATTGAGTTCCAGGAACGTATGGTAGCAGGTATGAATGAGTTGTTGTACGAGTTACTGTGGTGAATGGGAATGGACAAGAGGGAACGTGTGGATGACCTTGAGGGAGCTCTATCGGAAGGGGAGAGGTATTTAAAGTCTGTTCTAAGATAATCTGGTTTGCTCGTTTGCAGAATACTGTGGAGAAGGGAAACAGCGTGGTATTTACGTCGTTCAGTCAATCTTGGCCACGACAGCTGAGAGAGGAAAGGGCTAATATGAGTTTGTATTGGGATATTTAATACGAATCGAGCACAAGCATTGTAGGCTCGCTGTAGTCGACATGAATGTGTTTTGCTCATACTATTATAAACTACATCTCCGTAGTCAAATATTGGAAATATTAGACTCTGTACTAATAATTTTCTTGTGTTTCTTGGAAGGAAGTCCCTCATCCTTTTTGCAGAATGTAATGAGTAGAATACTCTTTGACAAATTTTTGTGACGTGTTCCGACCAACTTAAATATTTATCGAATACTACTCCAAGGTTCTTTACATGATCGCTAAATGTTACTGGTATTCCACTGAGCATAACACTGGGTATATACATGTTTTGTATTTTAGCATGAGATTTACACGTGCCAATTATGATGGCCTGTGATTTTGATGGGTTCATTTTCAGGCCATGTCTGCTAGTCCAGTCATTAACATTTGCTAGGTCTTCGTTTAACTTAGTGATTGAATTGTTTAAGTCATTAGGCTTTGTGTGAATATATAACTGTATATCATCTGCATACAGGTGATATTTACAATTGGTCAGCGTCTCAGATAAGTCGTTCATGTACAATGAAAACAAAAGTGGTGACAATACTCCTCCCTGAGCCACGCCCATCTTAGTGGTTTGCCACGAAGATGTATCGTTTCCCACTGATACGCGCTGCTGACGATCACTAAGATAGGAGTGTACCCAGGTTAAAGTGCTGTAAGAAAATTTCAGCGCCTTAAGTTTAGCGAGTAATATGTCTCTATCTACACAATCGAAGGCTTTGCTTAAGTCCAAGAGAACAAGTATAGTCATTTGTCCTTTATCTATCGCTAGTTGCATGTCATTTGTCACTTTAACTAATGCAGTGGCAGTACTGTGGTTTTGTCTGAATCCCGATTGATATTTGTCAAGTAAGTTGTACTGTATAAGATATTCAGTCATTTGTTTATGTACTATTTTCTCCAACAATTTTCCTAATATAGGAAGGATACTTACAGGACGATAATCTTCGGGACTGTTGGGGTTGTTGTTTTTAGGGAAAGGTCGGATGATTGCATGTTTCCAATTAGAAGGAAATACTCCAGTCATGAGTGAGTTGTTAATGATATGCGTGACCGCTGGAAGAATGATGTCTATGATTCTTTTTAAAAGAGACAGGTTAATTCCATCATGGCCAGTGGACCCTGACTTTATTTCACTGAAGACTTCCCTAACATCACTGGGGGTCACATGGGAAAAGTAGAACTGCTCGCCATTATGTCTTATTTTTGAGGATATTCTGTTAATTACTGCTGCTTTGGTCGGTTCGTCAATCTGAGAGGATCGTGAGCTAAAGTATGAGTTTAGGTCAGCTAGTGGTACATTATAGTTGTTGTCATTTGTCTTGTTTTTGCATAATCCCATTTCGCGAAGAGATTTCCAAATCTGAGTAGAATTTTGAGTGTTCAAAATATCATAAGAGTGACGTATTTTAGCATTTCTAATTAACTGTGTTGTTCTGTTTCGGAGTTTTTTATACTTTCCGAAATTGTCAGATGTAGGATATTTCACGTAATAATTATAGGCTGCGTCTCTTATTTTCATCTGGTCACGTATTTCTTGGGACAGCCATGGGTTTGAAGGTCTCTTTACCCTAACAGTGCGTAGTGGTGCATGTCTGTCATACAGAGTCAGAAGTAGTTCGTTAAAATGATTTACTTTTCTGTCAATGTCATTTATGAATTGAATGTTGTGCCATGGTGTGTTAAGAGCATCTTCAATAAATGCGTCTTCATTAAAGTGTTTAAAATCTCTATATGTAATTAATTTCGGCTTGAATTTAGGGCACTTCAAGGAATATGCAGCGTAAACCATGTCATGTCGGGAGAGACCGGGAACGGGCATTTGTCCATGAGTTAGGATTCGGTTGGTATTATTAGTAATTATTAGATCGAGGAGCGTGCGTGAGTTGGCAACATGGTGTGTAGGGTTTAGGGGTAGTATTGTCAAATTAATGGATGAAAACATCTCAGTCAATCGTTTTGTTTCGGTAGATTTGTTTGTCAAATCTGTATTAAAATCTCCCATTAAAATCAAATGCTCATACCTGGGTGTTAGATCATGTAGGGCTTCCTCTAGACTTGTGATGTTACCAGTCTTCGGTGGACGATACACCACACCAAGCAAGCACTTCGTACCGCGAACTATGAGCTCAACGAACAAGAATTCGGGGCTACTGGAGAACTCACTGGGGGATTTTAATATCACCTTATACTTCACATCATCCCGTATGTACATACCGACTCCTCCACCGAGCTTACCGCTCCTGTCATTCCTAACTAATGAATAACCATTCATACTAACAAGAGATGAAGGGATAGACTGACGCAACCACGACTCGGAGAATAGTATGGCATGCAGGTTGCAGGTTGAGAATATTTCAGAGAATTCCGGAAAATGCGGGAGAATGCTCTGAGTGTTTACATGAGCTATTTGTAAGGAGGTAGGGTAAGGCGAAAGAATGTCTTGAAGGTGATTAGCGGTACTTAGGGTGGGGGCTGGGAGATACAGGTAGTGACCTGCTTGGGACTGTGGGTTGGAGAGGCTGAAACTAGAGGCATTTGTTTCCTGGTTACTTGTTGCTGCCAACTTAAAATTTAACTGTGGTTATAAAAGGAAAAACTACACTAGATAAAATTAAGAAACTAAAAACTGAAATTAATGATAAAAATGTAGGCTATAGCTAGAGTTGAAATTATGATTAAAATTCTATACAGCGGTATTTAGTTTACAGAATGTCGGCTCATGGTTAGCAAATACGATCGAGATCTTCGCGGTTTGACACAGTAGTCATATTTCTTCACCTGAGAGAATTATCTTTGCGGTTACATCCTTCTTATTACTCATGATCATTGCCTTGGTCTTTTTTCTGTTAATTTTCGTACCAAAATTTTCATTCGATCTGCTCAAATTTTCCAGCATAATATTAACAATTGTCTCAGTTTCTGCTAGAACCACCATGTCATAAGCAAATCTGATGCATTCAGCTTTCTTTCCTCCCACATTAACACCTTGCTTACCTCGATAAAAACTTCGAATTAGTTCCTGAAGGTATATTTTAAACAAGGTTGGTGAAAGACGACAACTTTGTCTAACCCCTTTATCGATTTTGCTTTCTGACAAATTCTGTTCTCCTCTTACCCGAACTGTTTGGTTTATGTAAAGATTCTGTATCAGTCTTCTTTATTTCCAATCTACACATTGTTTATTCAGTATATCCATTAATTTCTCCCATTGTACTCTGTCAAAGGCTTTTTCAAGATTAATGAAATGTCGTATGGCTTTTAGTGCCGGAATATTCCAGGACGGGTTCGGCTCGCCAGGTGTAGGTCTTTCTATTTGACGCCCGTAGGCGACCTGTGCGTCGTGATGAGGATGAAATGATGATGAAGACAACACATACACCCAGCCCCCGTGCCATTGGAATTAACCAATTAAGGTTAAAATCCCCGACCCGGCCGGGAATCAAACCAGGGACGCTCTGAACCGAAGGCCAGTGCGCTGACCGTTCAGCCAACGAGTCGGACATTCAAGATTAATAAAAACCACAAACCACAATCTTCCTTTTTCAATGTACCTTTCTGCAATGGTTCTTAATAATTCAATAGTATGTATTGTCCCTTTTTCCTTTCCTAAATCCACACTACTCTTCCATAATGAATTTAAGAGGACAATTAAGGGAAAATATTCTTTTATAAGAGGGGAATTAGGAATTTAAGAAAAGACTAGGTCAATTAACATCCTTGCGGACCTGAAATAAATGTTGGAAGTGATTCTCTGTAGTTGTCAACTCTTTTGCATATTCTTGTGTAACTTCCTGTTATCTCGTGTAGGACTAATCCACTTACCTGCATCTATTTTTGTTATTAGGTACCCTTTGTCCTTCGCGACCTGCAGCTGTTGCGGGAAGATTGTACAGTAAAATAATAGGGAATCTGCTACATGGGTGACAGTCCTAAATACAGTGCTGAATTATTGGTTGACACTTCATTCATTCATTCAGAAGGTTTGCAACACAGAGGGAGCAAAACCAAGCCACGAGACTCTCTGTAAAGTGTTTTGGAGATCTCTTTCGGTAGTTGTGCAGTGTAAATTGAAATGCGGTGAGTAGGACTGTAAATATCAGGCCGTCTGATAGCGGTCCTTGGTCCACGTCAGGCAATGCTATTAATGGGCCACAGATAACCGAGCTAAAGCAATCCTTTAGAGTTCAGCATTGGAATTAATTGTTATGCTACACTTCAGAGCCTGCCGATACCGGATCAGTATAACTATTAGGTACATTCCGCTGCTTATAACGATTGATGGCTATAACTCCAGAATTTTATTGTTATTCATATTGCAATGTTGAAAATATTTCTTACGAGACAAACCCATACTGCGAAAAACTTAAAATTAAGCAATTTCATAAATTGTGCCGAAAGTCGAAGTGATAAAGAGCCCGGAAAGGATTCAATCAAACTGTGAGCCTTGAATAGCTCTATCGAACTAAAAAACAAATTACGAAAATCACTTTCGGCCTAAATTCAGTTCCGCAAAAACAGCCTAAAATAGCTTGTTTCTTTACTCGTTTCTATTTTTATTCAAATCCTGGCCAGTTTAACTTATTTCCATAATTATTTCTGTAATGTGTTCCTTAGTTCAATACCCTCAGGAGTTTTTTTTTTTGATTTTTTGAAGACTGTCCAAACGGAATGTAGTTATAAGGGTTTAGGTGAAACTCTGCATTGACTCACATTAGCGCTCGTAGTTTTACTTAAGGGAAACAATGCATTGACTCACATTAGCGCTCTTAGTGGTGTTTAAGGGAAACTGCTAATCTAATCGACCGGATAACGATGAATAAGAAAAGGATTGTAATTTTTGGGAATAAACAAAGAATATATTCTCATACTTATTACATTTTACTTACCTAAAATTCGTAGCTCATCCCTAGGATGTGCTAAATATTGAGTTGCTTGCCTAAAGGGCTAGAACTGTGGATTTTTAAAATTTAATTTCCATTCTGCTAGCCATGGACCGCATCATTTCATTTTCTTCCATGGTCCTTAAAATTTGCCCAGTATTCCCGTCTTAGGCGAGCGTCCTCTCCACCCTTCAATCCTCTTCTTGCTTGCTTTCAGTGTGCTATTACTATTATGATTATAATACTAATACTAATACTAATACTAATACTAATACTAATACTAATACTAATACTAATACTAATACTAATACTAATACTAATACTAATACTAATACTAATACTAATACTAATACTAATACTAATACTAATACTAATACTAATACTAATACTAATACTAATACTAATACTAATACTAATACTAATATTTATTTATTTATTTATTTATTTATTTATTTATTTATTTATATATATATTTATTTATTTATTTATTTATTTATTTATTTATTTATTTATTTATTTATTTATTTATTTATTTATTCATTTATTTATTTATCGGAAAGTACACAGGTTTTACACCCAATTAAGTACTTTCTTGATATCCAGTAACAATCTGTATCTATGAACTTAAAGTTTAACAAAAACAAAGTTAAAAATCAACAAAAACAAAATAGAACAAAATTAACATTATATATGATAGCATTTACAATTTTAAAAGAAATGAAAAATTCACTAAGAAATCACACGGTAACACAAAGCAAAAGACAATACAAAAACAAAGAAAGAACACGAATGAGTACACTGGGAAATATGATGAATACCAGAAAGAAGGAATTATTAAAAATTTACAAATTGTTAATTATAAATTTATAAATTGTAAAGGCAGGCTTCTAGTTTCTTATTGAATTCATTATCATGTAGTGAATGGCGTGAAGCAATTAAGATGACAACAAACATTTCAGCAGTTAGATCGGTACCAGGAAGATCTCAGAACGATTCCCTTTGTAGGCGCTGCCTCAAGGAGATTGAAACTCTTGCACATGTTCTGGGATCTTGTCCTCATGGTGAACTTTTAAGGAATACGCGTCACCATAACATCCGCTCGTTAATTGCGGCGACGCCAAAAGAGCATGGTTTCCAGGTATTTGAAGAGGTTCATGGCTTACCGAACAACGGAAGCCACAGAAGGATTGACATCATTGCTTTCAAGAATAAGAAGAGAGGTTACATCATCGACCCCACAATTCGCTTTGAAAGCCATAAATCGCAGCCCTCAGATGTTAACCTAGAGAAGAGGAATATATACTTTCCAACAATTCCTTACTACAGGGAGAAATACCAGTTAGAAGAAATCGACATAGTAGGTCTGATGATTGGAGCAAGGGGAACGATTCCCGCTTTTGCCGCTAATTTCTGGAAACAGATGTCTCTGCCAGTTACAGCGTTACGGGAGATTGCCATCATAGCCTTAAGGGGCTCACTGATAATTCTAAGAAATCACTGTTACAATTAGGTTGCCTTCAACATTTCTCAAGTACAGAATATCTATTTCTCTTCTAAATATAAATGTAAAAGTATACTTTGTCGCAAGGCAGCCTCTGCATGAGAGGAAGTATTTCATAAAATAAAATAAAGCGTTGCTATTTTTGCGAAAGGTGAATTTGACTGATGCAATGTTTTTGACCTTTGAATGTGAAATAATTGGTCCTGACATGATCTTGTCTGCGGAGCATGGAATGAAAAGCGTTTTAACAGGTCCAAAGAATCAAATCGTTCTATTAAAACTTTTCTTAGTATATGTGTACAAATTTTGGACCGTCTAGTTTTCAATGAAGGAAATTGAAATATATTCCTTAATAACTGGGTTGATGTGTCGAAAGGGCAAAAAGTATTAAAAGTTATGAAATAAAGATAGCGTAGGAACTTGTTCCGTACAATTTCAATAGCATTCACTTGTTGCTTTGTATACCGGCTCCAAATTATTACAGAATATTCCAGTATGCTCCGTACTAAGGTAATATATAATTTATTCAGTACCGGGCGAGTTGGCCGTGTGGTTAGGAGCGCGCAGCTGTGAGCTCGCATCCGGGAGATCGTGGGTTCGAACCCCACTATCGGCAGCCCTGAAGATGTTTTTCCGTGGTTTCCCATTTTCACACCAGGCAAATGCTGGGGCTGTACCTTAATTAAGGCCACGGCCACTTCCTTCCAATTCCTAGGCCTTTTCTGTCCCATCGTCGCCATAAGACCTATCTGCGTCGGTGCGACGTAAAGCAATAGCAAAAAGAAAAAAAATATTCAGTACAGAGGGCTGGGTAAATGGTCTCGAAGTTCTTATAAAAAATCCTAGCATTTGGTTAGCATTCTTTGTTATTGTATTGATATGAATGCTGAACGTTAGCTTACCGACAAACATTATAGCGAGGTCCTTAAACGTTAAAACCCTACCCAATATTTCCCCCTGTATATGATAGGCTGAGACTTCAAATTCCTTCCTCCTGGTAAACGTCATATATTTACATTTACTAACATTCAAAGGCAAATTATTAATATCACACCAAGAAATGACATTATTAATGTTCTTTTGCAACTCGTCCTGGTCTTGGTGGTCGCTAATATATTTGTAAAGTTTCAAATCAAATACTAACAATAATACGACCATCAGCACTGTTTCAACGTAATGGCTGTGATATTTAATGAGGTAGTCAATTTGATCTTTTATTGAAAAACAATGTGTTCTCCAAGTTTCCTTCACAGAGGATCTCGTTTCACGATGTATCACGTATGAAACCCACTCCAGATAAGCCCTTTTCTACGTCAGTGAAGCAGACACCGTTGGTATTTTTACCCAGAATATGGACAAATATCTATTGGTCAGTCCATCTGAATTCATTCCTGTCAGATTATCACAGAAAGCGATTCTCCTTTCTCACACGAGGTCAGTTATATTTTCCACGTGTGAGTATATAATGGTTGTGCCTTTTGCTGGAGTCACTATTCTTTTATTTGACCGGCTGTAAGACTTTCCTTAGGACCTTCCTTTCGTTATTTTGTTATGCGTTACATGTCTGAGCATGCTGTAATAAATAATTATTGGGAAAGGTGGAGGTCGTTAGAAAGAGAGCACTAAAATAATTTTCAAACTGCCCATTCTGACACCGATCTCAGATTTGTATAAGGATTTTCTTCTTCTTCTTCTTGCGTTCCGGCCTTCTAAGGACCACGTTACAATTTCAATTGTTCCTCCTTAGTTGTTCTTTCCTTTTCTTCCAGTATTCTTTCATTGTTTCACTGTGTTTCTTTTTCCTATCTTCAGTCCACTTTGTGCCTGTTTTCTTTTCCTTCCTCCCTTGGAATCCTTCCATTTGTAAGACTTTCTTCCTAAAAATCTTTCTTTTCAATAATTCTTCTTCTCGTATGTTGTTCCTTTCCAGGTCTTTCTTGACTTCTTGAATCCAGGTGGTAGTTGATTTCTTTTCCCAAAGGTACTTGAAGATTCGTTTAGTTAGTCTATTGTCATCCATTCTGTAAATGTGTCCAAGAAATAGCAATCTCCTTTTTCTTATGGTTTCTGATATGTTTTCTACGTTCTGGTAAATTTCATTGTTACTTCTTAATTTCCAAAACTCTGCAATTCTTGGAGGACCTAATATTTTCCTTATAATTCTTCTTTCTAATATTTCTAATTTATCAAGCTTGTAGTTCAGTGCTAGACATTCGCTGGCATAAAGGCATTCTGGTTTCACTACTGTGTTGTAGTGCTTTATTTTAAGTTTCCTTGATAAGCACTTTTTGTTGTAAGTATTCTTAGTTATACCGTATGCTCTTTCCATCTTTTGTATCCTCTCCTCTATAGCAGATTTATCTAAACCATTTTCTTGAATTGTCTCACCCAAATATTTGAATTTCTTTACCTTATCTATTCGACCAATATCCGTTGCTAAAAAATTTGGGACATTTTTTATATTCGTCAAAAATTTTGTTTTCTCGGCAGAGATTCTCAAGCCTGTCATGTTGGCTGTCTTTTCAAGGAGATTGACTTGCATTGATTGCATTGATTGACTTGATTTTAATATATTATAACTTCAAATCTCCGCATAAAGGATTCTATAATTATGACATATAAAATTCAAAATAAATTAGTCCATTCGAACACATCAGTAATTACCAATTCACAGATTCATAATTATGAAACAAGAATTATTTATAACATTCACAACAGTCAGATTCATTGTACTAATTACGGTCAACATTCTCTTTGGCATTTTCTACAACAATGTATAACTTACTTCCAAACAATATAAACATTTTACCAACTTTATCTACTTTCAAGAGTAATGTAACTAAATACTTAAAGTAGTATGGCAGTTATGTTTATGAAGATTTGTCCTATCGTATCTATTACATCATGTCACATTATATATTTTTTCACTATTTTATTTTGTAATTACATTGTCAGTATAGCCGCCATTGTAATTCATCTCCAGCCTTATATCAACTGCCTGTATTGAAATGAAAAAAATAAAATAAAACGTCAACATCACGAGGCATATACGGCCTCCCTCTGGTAGATGACTGTCTTGGCACTGACGGATACTGATCGCGTATTATAACTTTGGTTAGTTGGTATGCCATTTCCATCTTGTTGATCTTTGACAAAAAGGTCTCAGTTTCAAACATTCAGGTTCTATCCACCCACCTTGGTAAATGAGCTTCTCTGACTACTTCACTTTACTGTGCTCCATCGTTAGCTATTTGGCGTTCGGCTTGATGTACGTTATGAACTACTTTCTCAAAGGAGAACTGGGGACAGGCCTTCGTTTAGTTTAGTTTAGTGTAGTTTAGTTTAGTTTATTGCCTTTCTTATATAGCGAGGCTCAGCCTATGCAGCTTGCTATTATTCTTTCTTTCTTTCTTTCTTTCTTTCTTTCTTTCTTTCTTTCTTAATCCGTTTACCCTCCAGGGTTGGTTTTGCCCTCGGAGTCAGCGAGGGATCCCACCTCCACCGCCTCAAGGGCCGTATCCTGGAGTGTGATACTTTGGGTCAGGAGGATACAACTTGCGAGTAGGATGAGTACCATCGCGGCATTTGCCTGGAGGAGAAGTGGGAAACCACGGAAATCACTTCGAGGATGGCTGAGGTGGCAATCGAACCCCATCTACTCAGTTGACCTCCCAAGGCTGAGTGGACCCTGTTCCAGTCCTCGAACTACTTTTCAAAAATTGTGGTAGAGCCGGGAATCGAACCCGCGCCTCCAGGGGGTGGCAGTTAATCACACTAACCACTACACCATGGAGGTGGACGCTTTCTATTATGCCAAACCACATTATACAACACCGAGAGAGAGAGAGAGAGAGAGAGAGGGAGAGAGAGAGATTTATTAAAGAAATAAATCATTCGTCCTCCAACGAGGGAGACCATTTGGTTCCGTAATACAGTTTCGATTTCAATGGAGTTTAAAAATAATAAAAAATGAAAATTTAATCGTTAATGCTGTTATCTTCTTCTTCCAAGGTTAGTGGGGGAGGAATATTAGTTACGTTCCCAGGTAGAGATGTAAATGCATGATTTGCAGAGAGTCCCTCAGTATCTGTATTACTATACATATAATCGTTAGTAAAACATATTTCTAAAGATCATTAAAATACATTTACTTAACCTCTATGATTTGATATCTTTATTTATGACCAAGAACTAAACATTAGTTTTGTTACGTTAATGAGATCGACTTTCTACAGGTCTGAGTACCATATTAAACATTTCCGTGTAAATAGCCTCGGAATTCCTATGCCTCTAATTCCAGCTGGGATTGAGTTTCAAGAAGTATGCTAGTAGGTGTAAATGAGTTGTTATATAATTTACGTTACTGTAATAAATGTATTGTCAAGAGGGATCGTATGAATAACCTTGAGGGAGCTCTATCAGAAGGGGAAATGTATTTGAAGTCTATTCTATGATAGTCTGGTTTGCTTGTTTGCAGAACATTGTGGAGGAGGGAAACAGCGCTGTATTTACGTCGTTAGGTCCATCTTAGCCATGGCTAAGGCGAGGATTTCGTCGTAAATGCCTATTTTGATCGTCAACCCAAAAGTGTAGGTTTAAAAACCTAAAAATCTGTGAAGCAAAAACAAGGGTTTTATAGTGCCAATAACTGCCCATTTCGTGTAAGAATGCCTATTTTGAAGATAATTGCATGTTAAGTGACTTAAATGATAAATACTAAGTTTTTAAATCGTATTTTTCCACCCATCTCTACCTTGTTAGTTCTTTTTTTTACCATATAGGCGCTGAAAGCAAGCATTCATTATTTGCAGGGACTTAAAATGTCATTAAAGGACAACAGCTTTCTTTCTGTTCTCTGATTCTGCTTGGAGCTAGCTGGCCTTGAATTTGTATCCTGAAGTGGCCAACCCCAAGATTTTCACAGGTCTTACTTACATTTCTTCCAAGTTTGAACAGTTACCTTCCACAATAAAGCAGCTGGAAGAAAGAGAATTACCTCTTGTGAAGGCCGTAGGGATTGTTTGTGAGGTGGAGGCGACCATTGCTAACTTTAATGGAGCGATAGGGTATGAGATCAGTGTAATGCAGGAGAGTACGTGATGGAAGGATGCTTTGGCCATTGATATTATTCTTGAAAGGAAAGACGTTGCACCATCACTAGGTTTCACCCCAACAACAGCTGCTGTTACATACTGTCTCCTGACCACATGTGAAGTGGAAAGGTCATTTTCTTAATTTAAAAATGCATTAGTCTACAAGAGGCAGAATTTTACAGTTCAAAATTTAGAACAATATCTGGTTGTCCATTGTTATAAGCATTACGTTTACCCTTTCCTAATTTTGGTGACCACTTGCTCCTTGGCGTAAAACCTTTAGCTGAGAGCGAAGTAGCATTATTCGTATAAGCTCAGTAATGTTAAACGCTAAGGAGATGGTATATTCGGGTTGAATTTTAGTGCCTATTTTTGCCATTTTTAAGTGCTTATAGGTCCTTGCTCTAGCCTTGAAAGCTGAGAGAGGGAAGGGCTGATGTAAGATAGGACTGGGATATTTAATACGAATCGATCACAAGCATTGTAGGTGTCACTTGCGTTTTGAGTTGATTGATTTGTTTTGCAGCTGTGTGAATGGAATTATGACAATCACAAGATCATATGCAAATGTTGTACAGGCGATTATCACGCTCTTCGTTTGTAAAGACATCCGGAGTTTAATATCAATGAATTGTTAATTTTAATTATTACTATGTCGACCGCTATCTTTTATATACCGACCTCGTATGATGTTGAGTGAGAAGCAGAATTTCTTACACCCATTTGTAGTTACTTTTTCCAGATCTAAAACTACAATCTTGAATTCTGGAAGTCAATATTGTACCACTGATTCTCAGAGAGAGCTGTAACAATAATAATAATTGTACCGGGAGGTACACCCAGCTCGTTCATTCAAATGAAGCGCCTTGAAGAATGCCATCTACAACTAAAACGCGTAACAACTAATACTAGAGGTTTGAACATTTCCCTACAGATGTCTCTGTCCTCTGGTGTGAAGATTGACTACTAAAATTAAGTAATTTTGTATTCCTAGGTTTCCTAAACTGAATTGATTATTCTTTGTGTTTGGCGTGTTAAAGTTTACAACACTTCTATCTCCGCCCGCCAACTTAAAATGTTGACCAATAGAAAATTTGTTATAATTATTTTTCAGCCAATACGAATTATCTTGTATCTATTTAATTACCCAATGAAAATTAGGGGTGTGTCGGACTTGAGCCCAGAGTTTTCCGGAGCCTTCCTCTCGGGTATATAAGCTGGCACATTTTCGAGTCAGGGGGTCTTATTCTTCGCTCCAGTCTAGTGTGTGTGATTATAAAGGGAGGCGGGGGTGCCTCGTTCATCGACGAGACGTCCATGAGCTCAAGGTAATGGCAGTCCTGGTTTAACTAAGTGATTGTCTTTGAAAGCAAGCTCAAGGGGAAGGTGTCCAATCTTTAATAAGGTAACTTTCATTTTCCAAAATGTAAATTTCAAACTTGTAATGTAAATTTCAAACTAGCCAAAGGAACTTAAACATAATCAGGTAATAGAGAGTGATCTACCCTCTCGTGTTCCCTATCAATTTGATTTTGAGGTAACTATGATTCTGTAACCTGTTCCTGCTTGTAACTTAAATATTTTCCCCATCTAGTCACCTCAGTAGTTCAGGCTTAGCCTGTGTAACTTCGGACCAGAAGCCAAAATAGGGTTTTAAGCTTTTCATTGCAAATTTCAAGGATTGCAAATGTCCGCCTCCATATCATTATGATTTTTGGGCCAGTAGCTTTAACCTATTGTTTTTCGCAAAGGCCCGGTGAATGGGTATTCAATACCCCTGTGGCATTCGATTTCATTCCTTTGTTGTTAAGATGTTAGACTGTTGAGCATTAAGACAGTGATTTTGTAAAATATAGGTAGTGCCGTTGATAGGCCTGAAAAGTGTGAAGTTTCGGAAATAGATTTAATAGAGCGATAACGCTCTTCATATTGATGTTAACGAACATGGGAGACCCGTCCCCTTCACTGTTTGTTATTGGGAGCAGTTGTGCTCATCTAACATTGGTAATTAGGAAGATGCAAGCTCAAGTTTGCTAATTTGTCATTAGTGGATTGTTCTGATTCTCTAAACGTTGTCACCTAGCTTGTAAGCAAAATTTTGGTACCTGAAATTGTAAAGTCTAACTGTGAAAAAAAAAAAGAAACCAAAAGGTAGCTGTAACGAAATATAGCTATAATTTAAAACTTTAAAAAATGTTATGGTTGTCCTATATCGACCCATTCATGCCCGCACCTTAATCACCTCTGTAATCCACGAAATCCCGGTAATAATAATAATAATAATAATAATAATAATAATAATAATAATAATAATAATAATAATAATAATAATAATAATAATAATAATAATAATAATAGTAATACGAAGAATCAACAATGCGAGTGAAATCTTTTATATTGGTTTAAAACTGCGTATACCGAGATAACAGTTAAATGTACTTTAATTAAGCCCCACGACCGCTTCCTTCCAACTCCTAGCCCTTTCCTATCCCATCGTCGTTATAAGACCTATCTGTGTCGGTGCGACGTAAAGCCACTAGCAAAAACATCTTAGTTAATTTCATATACTGTATCTGTGTCATCGTTTCATGAGTTACATTCTCTCTTAAACTACAGCTTGCCGCTCCGGAACACAACAGTGAAAAACTACACAAAATAGTGGCAAACAACTGCCATTAATTTCAGATAAATACAAATAAATACAAAATCACCAAAAGATAACAACTACATTCAAATATCAATTTTAGAGTAACGATAATGATTGGATATTGTGGATAAAATATATTTTGTTTCAACATAATCCTTCCGTCCCAATACATATATGAAATCGGCACCGTTGACTCAACCGTTGGCGGCGGGAGCCGGGTTCGCTACTGGGGGGCACCGCTGACGTCGGCCCGTTTCGCGACGGGCTGTGCTACCGTTAGCCTTGCTCGCAGACGGATTTCAGTTGTACTATAAGGTAGGGGAAGGTGCAGAAGCACAGTATCGTCACCCTGCAGGTCGAACTTGCAATTTGGTTGATGAAAAATATCTCGCAGAAGAACTGAGAGGTCGTCAACTGAGAAGACAATGCACCGTCAGCGACTTTCTATGCAAGTCACTGCACTTGCATATAGTTCAAAGCACCAGGTTAAGATTTCTCTGCATGGCCTGGTTTGTTCAAGGGGGAAGTATAGAGTTATTTGCATAATAATTTCAAGGGTAGCACTGTTCGCGACCGTCGCCAGCGAGGCTAAAGTTAGCGTTGACCGTCGCGAGCCAGGCCGACGTCAGCGGTGCCCCCAGCAGCGAGCTCGGCCCCCGTCACCAACGGAGCCGATTTAATATATAGAAGTGGAGATTGTCATGGGGTCGAGAGACGAATTAGACGTAACTGTCCTCTGTTGTGTCGTTTCGTCTACCACACCAAATGCGTGATCCGGACGGAGCCAGACCTTATCTTCATCTGTAGAAGGTGACGCTAGCATTTCATGTTCTGTATATCCCAGATCATTTAATACGCATCCTTGAAAACGACTGTCGTGATTCTTGACGTTCCCGTGAATGTGGGAAGAAATTTCATACAACTTCAGTTTTTCAAAGTTATCCGTCTTTGGTGATGTATATAGGAAATTGAAACGCCCAGTCGCCTTTAAATCTTTCCATTTTATCACAGAGACACTATCACTGTCGGAAATGGTGTACCCGGTAGTTAACTGATACTTCGGCATGAAATGAATTACCTTACTCTGTTGCACAAACGAAGCCAACTCAATGGGCGTGTTACTTCGTACCTGCAGTTCATCTGTGAGGATGATGAAATTAGTCATCCTCACTTTCGGCTTATGAATGCGATAGCCTAGAGAGCACGGCATGATGTGCTTTATAAAACTTGACATCTCGTCGTCTAACATAGCCATCAAGCCGATGGATAATGGCAGCGTCGACAACTCTGTCGATATTTCCTCCCATGACCATTGGGCAAATGTGAACGTGATGTGCTTAAATGGAAGAGGCCGTTCTACCGGTGATTCACTCTCCCCAGGAATTATACCAGCCTGTTCCGAATTGCCTGTACCACAAGTAGACCCAGCTTCTCGTTTTGCTCGTTGTGAAGATAGTTCCTCAGCGTTGCCTTCGTCGATTGATCGTTTCCGAGCCAAAATTCCACCCGATTTCAACATTGTGAGGTCCTAAGAATATAAAGACCCAATCAGCAAATTGGTTCGATGTAATTTGTTTCACACACGAAAAAGGCACATGTAAATTGTATTTCACCATGCGATTAGCCAAGGCTTGCTCGTCACGTTTACTTTAGTAACTTTTACCCAGAAATTCAGAATAGCCCGATATTAACACAAGTTTGCGAAGCAAATCCTGTTTTGTTGAATACTTCTCGGAAATCTGAATGGGAGCACCAGCAAGAACATATTTCATATCCTCACAGTAGATTCGACTAAAAATGGTTCTTCGATTACAGTAACAGATTTATTAATAAAATTTTCAGATGCAAACTATGAAATTGAACGTACATTAGAGGCATAACCAGCCACGAAATATGCGGCAATGCTCTGCACTACAAAACTCTTTTCGGTGTTACTTGGCCCACAGAGAAAGAGCGAATTAATCTTGGGTTCTTCCTCATTAATAATTTTCTTAAGGTTGCATACAGAATCAATAGGAACAATATTATTTCTTTAAAACAATTAAGAAAAAATGAAATGTCGTATGGTTTTAAGTGCCGGGAGTGTCCGAGGACAAGTTCGGCTCGCCAGATGATGGTCTTTCGATTTGACGCCCGTAGTCGACGTGCGCGTCGTGATGAGGATGAAATTATAATAGAGATGACACATACACCCAGCCACCGTGCCAGCAAAATTAACCAATTAAGGTTAAAATTCCCGACCCTGCCGGGAATCGAATCCGTCACCCCTGTGACCAAAGGCCAGCACGCTAACCATTTAGCCATGGAGCCGGACAACAATTCAGATATTGTATCTCTATAAATCTGGTGCCATCAGCTGCACAATTTAACAGATGTGGAAATCTAGTTTTCCTTTCAAAACAAAGTTTTTCTTTAATATAACATGAAATTTTATTTTGAATATTCCTAGCTAACACCTGGGAATAGTGTCCAATAAGGAGTGCCCATTCGTCCAGTGTACATAAATCGTAAAATAAATTGTGCGAGGAAGCCTTGTACTTCTTAGTTAACGACTCAATAATATTGTTTGAACCTTTTTGATGGCGAAGTACTCCCAGCTCGGTGTGACGGTCCAGAGTGATGGTTGTCCAGGGGTGGTTCAGGTGATGTAGTAATCGTCCTCTTCCGGGTCAGCTCCAGGAACCGCCGAGAGTCCTCCTTTTGAAGATGGATCGATTGTGGCATCACTCTGACGAACTCAGCCCATTCCCTAAATTTATGGTAAATGGACTCACACTTTGTAGAGTACGGAAGGTGCAGAAGTAGAGTACCGTCACCTTGTGGGTCGAACTTGCAATTTGGTTGATGAAAAATACCTCGCAGAAGAATTGAGAGGTCGTCAACCGGGAACTTTGCTAAGTCGGCACTTGGAACGAGCCAGCTTGAAGGTGTCGTTAATGCAGACATAATGAAGCTGATAACAGTCTGATGTCATATATCTACGCGGGGCATTTATACTCCTTAAATTATGCACGAAAGTTTTCTAGAAGCGTCCTTGTAACTCCGCTCATTTTCCCCTACCTTCCTAGTACAACTGAAATTCGTCTGCGAGCAAGGCTAACGTTAGCGCAGCCTCAAGCCGACGTCAGCGGTGCCCCCAGTAGCGAGCCCAGCCTCCGTTGCCATTGGTGCCGATTTAGCGAGATGAGAACGGTGGCTTTGCACGTACCTCGAAACTCGAGAAACTTGTGTCTATAGAGGGCAGCACTAATTTCTCTGATAACAATCGAGATATAAACATACTTTAGCATTTACTATACGAATTAAGCGTGTGGAAATTTGATTAGTAATTTGGGAGCTTTAAATCCTTTAAAATATATATATTCAATATGGGTTGGAATACGTTGGTACCATTGATAGTGTAGAGGTTCATAATGGTTTCCTCCAGTTGTGTACCAAGTTTAAGATTATATCACTGGGTGAATTCGTCGTGTTCGTGTGTGATAATTCCAAATTCGTTCACTGTTTATTGCCATCAAACTTTGTTTTTGTTATCACAAGTGTGAAACCCCTGCGTCTTTTCTATAACTCCACAGCTGAACGCGTACGAAGTGAACAGATGGTACCTCACTCACTAGTGATTGCAAAACTTTTCAAAATATCGATATATCGGTTTTTCGGTACATCGGTGTTAAAATACCGATGTCATTTAAATATCGGTCTTCAAAATATCGATATGTCGCCGATATATCTGTTTTGAAAATATGGGTGCTACAATCCATTATTGTAAGTCTACTTTACATTTAACACAATGATTAAAGGATTCATTAGGTTTAATAAGTGTTGACACAGATCAGAAAAAAAGCTTAAAACAATGACCAAGTAACATGACATTTTCACTACCACGAGACCACGACATATTATGAAAACATTTACAGCCGAAAGATGTTACGATGCGCAGAAGAACAGTATATGCAAGGTGTATAGTAACGAGCTAATAACTTACACCAAAAACCATATGAAGAAAGTGCAAACGCATAATTTGTGTACGAAGTACATCTGATAATTATCAGAGTTCTGTAAAATAATGATACATTTTCTTCCATACTTCTTCCTCAGAACTGCAATTCCATTTGTTGGTGAAAAGACATGATGATCTTAGGTCTATTTCCAATACCACTTAGGTAAGCCATTTAGAAAAAGCATCTTGGATAACATTTTGCCATTTAATCGGTTTTTCTTTCCGTGATAGTGTTACTGGCCTTTGAAAACAGTCTCTCTGTTGCGACTGCAGCTTGGGACAGAGGCCGCTTTAATGCTGAAGTATTGCCTAGCTAACGCGTAAAGCTATGCATACAAGGTATGCACGAGGAATGAGTTGTGATATTATCACTGTATTTACCGAAGTGAATTGAGGAAATGAAAATTCAAATATCGAAACCGTAGCATGCAAATATTGAAAGGGTCTGAAAAAGAATCAAAACGTAGCCAAAAGTATTAGACAGAAATTTCTATATACTGGGCACAAAATATCGATATCGACGATATATCGAACCTCAAACTTTCCGCTAACTGCCACCTAATTTGTCTGTCGGACTTCCCGCTATCGACCTTTGTGTCGGATCGTAGCTTCCCAGCGTTAACTTCGTGCAGTTTCGGCTGTGGAGCTGTAGAAAGAATGCAGGGCCTAGACACTTGTGTATCTATCTTAATCCAGAGGGTACTACGAACAACATGAATTTGATCGCAAGAATTCAGAGCGAATAGTTATCTGATGACGTGATTACTTAAGGGGGAGACCTAGCTCAACACGGGGAAAATAGGCCAATATTCATTCGATTGTTATATATGCTACAAACGTTGTTGACAAATGCTGCACATACCCCAGGGTTGGCATGCTCAAGATCAATCAGAAGCAACTTCAATAATGTCAAAATTCTAATTATAACATTTTAAAATGAAATGTTCAAAATTTCCCGCCGTTTTAACAATATATCACGGTTTCCTTCATAACTCTCTTACTGATTCACGGATAATTGTGATTTTTTTTTTTAGTTTCCTCCCGTAATGTTGTACTAAAATCTGTACCTCATTCAGATCAATAGGATTTAAATTCGATTTTATATAACATTTTTATTAGAAAGCTATTCATATTTTCTGGTGCTCGGAAAGTATTTATTGGTATTCATTGCATGTTATGTCGCATAAAATGTTCACAGTGAGGTTCGTATAGATTTCATAGCCATTTTTATAGTGGTTAAGACCTCGCACTGTCATTTCTGAGGGCTTATTCTCCGCGGAAGTTTGGATTTAAATGTTAAAAATATTACATATTCAGATCAAGCGAATACTTAAAAACAGGAAATAATATTAAAGTATGTATCAGTTCTGTCTTGGGTCTGTAAAGGGTATAAAATTTAATACATTTTTGAAGAAGCGATGGCTATTTTTGTAAATTTTCTTCAAATGTCTTAAAAGTTTTTTAAAAAAGTCCTCGAGGGCCGCAAAACGTGGCTTCGGGGGCCGATTTTGGAAACCCCTGATCTAGAACATAGAAACAATCACAATATGAAAATTTACCTGCGTATGTCAAACGATTTTACAGGAAGTAACATTTTTTTTTTGGAGTAAACCCACATTCAAATCTCTCGAGGATAGACTTTTAAACATATTTTGTATTTCACGTTTAACATACAGTGTAAAAATGTAACCATCATGCACGTCAAACAATTTTGCAAGAAAATTAACTTTAGAGTTGGTACATAACACTTATTTAAGGGGAAAACGAAAGAGTAGTATTTAAGAAAACTCTCATTTTAAAAGTTGTTATGGATAATTAATATTTGGAATTCCCTATTTAATTTTATTTATGTATAAACTTGCAAATGTGCCCGTGCTTCGCTGCGGTATTCTACATTGTATACGGGTATCGAAGTAAATTACTGTACACGCGGTGAACAAGATTTTTAAAAATTGCATGTCTCTTAGCGTTATGCAGGGACAGCACGGGGAGGTTCTCATACGTTGTTTCAAATGTAATGTGCGAGTTGCGGAATTGTGATGATACCGACAGGCTGACTTGCTTACTGCCATTCAAAATCAAGCAGAGAAATTTTCATTATAATAGTAGGGCCCATTACCTACTGCTTGATCACAATCGGTTTGGGGAGTTTTCGTTACAATGGTAGGCCACCTTTCCTGCTACCAGACAGATTACCATTGAGGAGATATTATTATGGCAGGCCCCTTCCCTCCTGACAATCAGAATTGAGTTCTGTTGTTATAATTGCAATGACAGGCACTTTCATTAATGTTAGTCACACAGAGTTGGTGAGTTTCCATGTAACAGCAGGCCACTTTACCTAATGCCAGTCATATTTTAGATGGGTAAATTTGTTTATATTGGCAGGCACAATTGCCTACAGACAAACACAATCAGTGTAGGCAGTTTTGAACAAATTCCATGCACTCTTGACTTCTGCCAGTCAAATCGAGAAGGGAATTGTTTATGGTAGTCTCTCCTTACTAATGCCAGTTACACAGGAGTTGGCGAAGGATCCCATTCCTATCGCCAGTCAAAGTCGATGTGGAGAGTTATGATTTAAACAGCAGACGACCCCAGCTGAGAGTAACTATCGATTTGTAAAATATTATTTATAATGGGAGACATACCCTTTTTACATCGCCACAAATCGACATCAATGAATATATGGATCGACATACGACGTATATGCATATTTACAATATTGCAAAGCTTCATTTACAGAATAACTGCTTCTAAACGATACATCATATCGACAAACGGATTGTACCATAAGACGCCCCATTTAGCGGAATAAATGGATGGTCTTAAGATATTTTCTCCTGTCTCATCTATTTATGGATAAAATTGAGTTAGAAACCTTATTTGGGTGAGATTTTCTCACAATATAATAATATGACAGCTACAAACATAGAATTTTTCTCACGTTTGGATACTGGATTGTTCGTGTAGAATTAGATGATTCTGCCTTTCGTATAAGTGATTGGAACTAAGAATTATACGTATACAAAGAGCAACATGTGGGTATAATCGAGAAATAGATGTAAGGAATAGAGATACGATGAAACGTCTTAGAACCAAATTGAACTGAGATTGTGCCATCCGTTTTGTGATGCAACTTACCGTTTAGCCGCAAAATACCTCGAAATGAAGTTCTGCACGGACATTAAAATATTCTGATATTTTTCGGGGGTAGGTAGGTAAGGGTTATTCTGCCCGAAGGCAGGTCCCAACCTCCGCAGAGGTGTTCCTGAGCCGGAGTTTACGTGCGGTAGAGTGGCCAGTTCCTTTCCGCTCCTCCATTTTTCGGGGGTAAAAAATGAAATATTTAAAATCTTGGCAGCTTTACGTCGATTACAGGCTAAGACACATAATTTTCCCAAATTTCAATTTTCTAGCTCGGCTGACAGATTGTGCCTCAATATTGCTTTGGGGGGGGGGGAGTGTTAAATGAGGACTTTCAGGAAATTAACAAATATGCAGACGGTCATTATTACACTTGAAACGGATAACCGTACGAAAATGTACAGACACACGGTCTTTACGATTTTATTTATAGATTGATCTTAGATGACAGTAAGTGTTTATAAATTTTTACAAAATATGTTACAGCACAAGCTAGGCCTCCAGATTTCGTGAGCACTTGTTCAGTTGTCTGTCTGTTAGGTCATCAGCCCAGAGGCTGGTTGGATCCTCAAATAGCACCACCAAAGGCTATGCGGTTATAAGGAAACCCCAAAAACCAATGGCAGCACCAAAATGAGGCATACTAAGCAAGATGAGGAATGAGGTAGTTTGCCATTGCTTTCCTCACTGGGTCAGAAAGTACCATTGCAGCATGACTGGCCCTATGAGCAACACCTTTCGTAACACTCAGATGCACTAGTCGTGCTTTGAATGTCATTACTCAGCACTACCCATAACCCAACAGCTTCCATATTGTCACAGCCATGGATATTGACTGGGACTTCGTTGGAAGCTACACTTTACTCTGGCCTGTTTAGTTATGACACGGTATCTCGGGAACGATTTTTCTTAGAAGGCGTACATTATGTTGATTTATAGTAAACATCCCGCTGTATACGTTGGCTGCAATCCCTTCATAACTGGTGTTTATGAGGAAAAATCTTGGTAGTATTCATGCCTTGTAAGTAACATTGTGCTTTCAAGGATAATTTCTGGGAAACTGGATTTTTTGCCAATGTCTTCCACTTTATACGAAAATACTTAAGGTATAGCTCTCAAACTGTTACCTCTCATCAACAGCATTCCAGTTTTATGTGCGTTTAGAATGGTAGAGAAACCATACGTACTGTAGCTTGATCATAAATACTGTTTTAAATAACTTGATTTAACTTGGTTTAAAAATTCCATATCTTGATTTCTAATAAAGGTAGAACCTAGAAAATAGGTCAATACATATATTAGATGTGAGTGAGCGTTCTTTCAAAATGCCGTTTTATTACCTTGCACAGTTTCGGTGAAACCGGGATATAAATCTGTTCTATTTAACGTTATCAGGATGAGCTTCCGATACTTGCCTTAAACCTAACCCCCAGGGTTGAAATACTTTCAAACGTTGTTCTATTTAACACTTGGGAATTAGAGCGACCATCACGTAAAATTTCGGCTTCGTTTGCTAAACTTTTTCGGGAGAATGGATATTTTCCTTCTGGCGCTAACCCCATTATAACACCTTAAGTTTGAAATAATCAAAACAAATGATAATTAATATCTGGGACATTAAAACTATGTGAAATTGGAAGTTTGTACGTCACACGGTTATGGAGGAAGGAATATTTTTTTCGGGTATTAACCCCCCTCCCATTTAAAACCATAGTGGGGTATTCCACGATGTGAACTTTGAACATTGTATGTCAAACGATTTCAGAGAAATTAATATTTTTGTCATCAGGTCTCATCCCCCGGTGAAAATTCCTTCATCTCTTCATATGTTTATAAGTTTACAGATTTTAGTGCTGTAAGGATGTAAAAGAAACGGGATATAAGTCTCTGGTAATACTCCAGTTAGAGTATGCTTCTAGTGTGTGGGACCCACGCCAAGATTACTTGACACAAAAACTTAAAAGAACCAAAGGAATCCAAAGAAAAGCATCACGATTTGTTCTGGGTGATTTCCGACAAAAAAAAAAAAACATTGTTAAAAATATTGGAAAGTTTGGGCTGGGAAGACTTGGGAGTAAGGAGACGAGTTGCTTGATTAAGCAGGGTGTTCCAAGCTGTCAGTGGAGAGATGGTGTGGAATGACATTTGTAAACGATAAGCTTGAGTGAAGTTTTTAAAGGTAGATAAACTCAACATGAAACTGGAAGAATATGGAATGAGAATTAATAAGAAGAAGACCAAAAGTATGATAATTGGAGGAAAAGGTAGAAGCTGTCATATTAGTATAGGGGGAGAAGAAATAGAGCAAGTCAGTAACTTCAAGTATTTGGGAAGTATGATCAGAGATGATATGTATTCCACAACAGAAATTAAGAAAAGAATTGCCATAGCAAAAGAAGGCTTTAGGAAAAAATCAATATTATTTTGTGGACCACTAAACAAAGGTTTGAGGAAAAGACTTGCTAAGTGTTACATTTGGAGCATCGCGCTGTATGGCGCAGAGACTTGGACATTGAAAAAGAAAGATGAGAGAAGATTGAAGGCACTAGAGATGTGGGTATGGAGGAGAATAGAACGAGTGAAATGGGAAGACCGGGTAAGGAATGAGGAGGTATTACGAAGAGTTGGAGAAGAACGAAGTATGTTACAAATCATTAGAAGGAGAAAAATGAACTGGATCGGACATTGTTTGAGGAGGGACTGTTTACTGAAAGAAGGAATAGAAGGAATGGTGAAAGGCAAACGAGGAAGAGGAAGGAAAAAGTATCAAATGTTGGACAATATCCAAGGAAATAAATATTCGGACATGAAAAACTTGGCGCAGGACAGGCGACAGTGGAAGAGATTCATCCCATGACAAGACCTGCCATAAGACAGAATACCTAGATGATGGTGATGATGATGAATATCGTAGTATGAAGATAAAGTTGAAGTGAAGAGGGCACATGGGGGCAAATCTTCTTCTTCTGCGCGAATGGGTCACTTAGGATCACGTGGAATCAATATTTGTTCAGCTTTCCTCCTTGTCCAATGGTTCTTCATTTTCATCGATTGTTGTAATTTCTGTTCCTCTGACCAAGTACGTTGTGTTAGTTTCTTCTCGTCTTCCTCAAATCCCCTTGTATGAACAATTTTCCCGATTGCATTTATATCGTGCAGATTTAATGATCCTGATTCAGTGAAGTCTCTCTCTACTTGCTTATATCATTGTTGATCTCGTACGTTTGATTTGCAAAAATGTATCTATTTGATATGTAAGGCTGTTGTTATTCATTCTTTCCAAATGGGTTAAAAATGAAATTCATCACAGTCTCATTTTATCAGTAAGTTTAGTTACTTTTAAATATATTTCCGAATTGGGGTAATGTATTCCATTATTAATTCTTGGTCCTATGATTTTTATCATGATTTTCCTTTCTTTAAACTCTAATAATATGTTCCTTTAAATATTTATGATGTAAATTGAGCGTTTGTGAAGTATAAAGAGCTTCACGTTTGATCACTGTAAAATGATGACGAACTTTATTATCCCAGGACAAGCATTTTTTGCTATAAACATTCTTTGTTAAAAAGCAATTTCCACGTTGGAAATTTTTGAAGCTACTGATTTATTTTCACTGCCATTTTCAGTGATCCATTCACCTACGTACTTACATTCTTTCACTCTTGCAATTTTATTCGTATCATTGGTAAGTTCAGGTGGAGCAGTTTTGATATTTGTGATAAATTTCGTTTTTTTCATATTAGATTTTAAGTCCTATTCTTGCTGCTTGCTCTTCCAGTATAGTAATCTGTTTCTGTGCATCAGAGATGTCTTTGGCAATTAGTGCCATATCATCAGCAAACTCTAGATAGTCTATTTTTATTTATGAAGGTGAATTAAGGATTGGAATAATTTATCAACCTAAAGGTTCGATTTAATTTAATGTTCTTTTAAATCATTTAAGAAAGGACTAGGTAACTAACTGATAGGGAATCTGCCACTTGGATGACGCCCTAAATGCAGATCAATGATTACTGAAATCTTAGAGGTTCACATTATGTTAGTCATTTGACCAGGTAGTAACGGTGATTTCAGACCTCAGGCTTTTCGTGGATTGATTGAGATATGGGTATAAATTGTGTTCCATTCACAGAACGATCTATCTCGTGCGTATACTTGGAGGTAATATCGTTGCATACGCCGGAATGGTGAAGATTCCATCTCTTCACTGTAAGAAGCCAATTTTCACAAAACACTCCATATATGATTTTCATCATTAGATTGTTCTTGTAACGTTCATCTGATGCAAATTGCGTCCTTCCTAACGTTCTCGTTTTCTCAATATCGTTGTAACAGACTGAAAGATGGACATTGGAATTTTATACTTATAAAAATATATTGCAATGTAGAAAAAAACACGATTGCTTTACACACTTTGATGAGAGCACTCTAAGGCAAGTTAGATTCTATGGTACCGAGCTCGATAGCTGCAGTCGCTTAAGTGCGGGCAGTATCCAGTATTCGGGAGATAGTGGGTTCGAACCCCACTGTCGGCAGCCCTGAAAATGGTTTTCCGTGGTTTTCCATTTTCGCACCAGTCAAATGCTGGGGCTGTACCTTAATTAAGGCCACGGCCGCTTCCTTCCCACTCCTAGCCCTTTCCTGTCCCATCGTCGCCATAAGACCTATCTGTGTCGGTGCGACGTAAAGCAACTAACAAAAAAAAAAAAGATTCTATGGTTGTGTTACTTTCAATTATAAACTGTGTTTGTGTTCCGTTAATCTCCTTTCTTAAATGAATACACGTAATCATTGTGGTCATCCACATGAATAAATGATCTCGAATCACTCAAATTTTGAAGAAAAGACGCTGTCGATGTGATCAAGTATTCTATTCAGTCCTACGCTGTAGACGCCACCCTGTACTTACGATGACAGGTAGGGACGAAGACGATGTACTTTGTACTTCCCTCACGTCCTAGCAGAGCGCGTCACAAGATTTGTGGCGTCTGAATAAAAGAGCGATGCCGCCCATCGAGTCATACAAGAGTCTTGTTCCTGAGTTAAACCTGGCTTCACATCTCTTCATTCTACAAAAGTCAACCAACCCGAAGGAAAGAAACTGTTGGTTACGACTGAAAACTAGACACTAACGGAGATTATTGCTTGCATTAATGTACATACTGAGCGTATTACTCAACTCTATACTTGCACAATTGACGAGATAAGAGATGTTACCTTTCTTTAACTTGTTCTTTAATCTTGCAACTCCCACTTGATTCAGTTCCAGCGTATTTTGTTCTTATTTTCCATTATCAGTCAGAATTATTTAAATTTACAAGAGTAACCATTTTCCATCACATTAAATTGAAACCTACAGCACCCGTCTAAAGTACCCCTGTGGGTGGGAGCGGTAGAATAACACCCACGGTATCCCCTGCCTGTCGTAAGAGGCGACTAAAAGGGGCCCCAGGGGCTCTGAACTTTGGAGCGTGGGTTGGCAACCACGGGGCCCTTAGCTGAGTCCTGGCATTGCTTCCACTTCCTTGTGTCGGGCTGCTCACTTTCATCTATCCTATCCGACTACCCTTGGTCAACTCTTGTTCTTTTCCGACCCCGACGCTATTAGGTTTGCGAGGGCTAGAGTGTCTTTCATTTTCACGCCCTTCGTGGCCCTTGTCTTTCTTTGACCGATATCTTCATTTTTCGAAGGGTCGGTCCCTTCCATTTTTCCTCTCTGATTAGTGTTATATAGAGGATGGTTGCCTAGTTGTACTTCCTCTTAAAACAATAATCACCACCATCACCACCCGTCTAAAGTTTAGGACTACATAAAAATATCATGAAACGTCATATCGAACTTAAAGTTATGCTACTAGTCCTCTGTACTTCTTTCCTGAGCTTTCGCATCTAATATGATATACGTCACCTTCGTTGAGTTACGCCAAGTAATGTAGAATTTATACATTTTTAACTGTTGAAAGGTCACACATAATATAAACATTTTTGGAAATATTATGTACTATATATTCTAATTGGTTGTAAGTATCGCCACCAAGATTCGTTTGTAGAATGAACACTAGGCGGGGGTCATTTCAGTACAAATATAAACATTCCGAAAAACTGCGACATCGATTTTTGTGTGTTCAGTTTTTTCAAACCAGTGCTAAGATAGTAATATTTTCCTTGTTCTTGTCACAGATCACAGTGTGAGCTATCGGCATCGGAAATGTGTTCTAGGATGCCATCTTCAGAGTGCATTTGAAACTATCAGGGCTGATAAGTCTGACGCCGATAGTTCGCCCCGGGATTGAACACAATACGTTGCCAATGGTGCGGGAAACGTCGCATACCAGTCGTCTCACCACGTGTGAGTTTTACATCTCATGTTGTCAATGTCCACTCGTGTATCCGAAACATTCTCCCACTCAATCATTCTTTCTCTTTCGGGATGAGGTCGAAATCGCACGGAAACGATGTCCGGTGAGTACGGCGGATGTCATAGTACATGCCACGCCACTTCCATTCTAATAACAATGTTATTTGCTTTACGGTTTTCGGAGACGCCGAGGTGCCGGAATTTTGTCCCGCAGGAGTTATTTTACTTGCCAGTAAATCTACCGACACGAGGCTGACGTATTTGAGCACCTTCAAATACCACCGGACTGAGCCAGGATCGAACCTGCCAAGTTGGGGTCAGAAGGCCGGCGCTTCAATCGTCTGAACCACTCAGCCCGGCACTTCCATTCTGCACGGAGCCTGACTCACTACTGCAGTCCCATCGCCCAGTGCGTGATATCTGTCCAATACACAGCCATCTCGTGCTGTACCCACGTACCATCAGTGTCATGCTTTCCACGATATATGACCATTGTATGGTAACACCGTGCAACTGTGAGGAAAAACATTGCTAGCATGACTTTCCCCCAACCCTTATTCAATCATTTTATATAAAAACGTTATTATTATGGTAATTATATATTTATAAAAAATCGCGATACAAGTTTAGCATGGAGGGTGGAGATAGGGTGAGCCCCACTAACAGATTTGTGTCTCCATCTGTGTTAATATAATCAGTCCCATCGCCCAGTGCGTGATACCTGTCCAATACACAGCCATCTCGTGCTATAAACAAAATTTAAAAATGTAAACATAAAAGGACATAGAAATTCTAAAAAGAAATAATACTACGGACAGATAATTCTAAGACTAAGTTAGGCCTACATATCAGTACAGCAATTAATGTGACAATACTAATAATAATAACAAATAAATAAATAACGATAGGTATTAAACGCACTATTTACAGGCTTCGGCAGCCGGCACAATTCCTATCCTCGCCGCTAGATGGGGCTTCATTCATTCCATTCCTGACCCGGTTGAATGAATGGAAACAGGCTGAGGAATTTAATTTATTATTTAATTAATTAATTTTATTACTTTTATTAATAATTTATTATTTGATATTTGTATTTTTTAATTTTATTTATTTATTTTATTCATTTATTTATTCCTGACTTACATTTGTGGCGAAGTTAGGGCTCACGGCCCTCTCTTACACTTAACCACTATAAACAAAATTTAAAAATGTAAACATAAAAGGACATAGAAATTCTAAAAAGAAATAATACTACGGACAGATAATTCTAAGACTAAGTTAGGCCTACATATCAGTACAGCAATTAATGTGACAATACTAATAATAATAACAAATAAATAATACTAATAATAATAATAATAACAATAATAATAATAAATGAAGAAAACCCATTCACACAACATACACACAATGACTCACACAACTCAGTTTTATGTTCGCAGGAAAAACTTTCTGCAGGCAGATTTGAATTTATGAGAGGTAGTAAGCTGCCGAATGTCCATTGGGAGTGTATTCCAGAGTCTCGATGCGTTAACTAAAAAGGAATGATTGTAGGAATTCGTTCGACTTAGGGGAATTTCAAGTAGGGAACCAGAACGGGTACTAATTTCATGGAATGAGGAAAGGAAAGGAAAATTAGAAGAGAGGTAAGTAGGAGTGTTCGTCGAGAGCACTTGGTAAGCAAGTGTAATTAGGTGAAAATTCCTTCGTTCATTTATGCGTATCCATTCCAATGTTTTGAAATATGGTGTAACATGAGCGTCATGTCGCAGTTGGAAGGCATATCGCATGCATGAGTTTTGTGCTCGCTGAAGTCTCAAAGCTTGTTCAGCATTTAGATTGACTAGTACCGTATCACAGTAGTCTAAAATTGGGAATAGTAGTGCTTGGATTAATTTTAATTTAAGTTTTTGAGGAAAAGAAGTCTTGTGACATTTCAGGGGATATAGAGCTGCATGAACCTTTCTACATACATTTGTTACATGTTCATTCCAGGTCAGACTCTCATTGATGGAGATTCCAAGATTAGTTACATTTTTAAGGTACGGTACAGTAATGTCATTGATTATGATTGGAGGAGGATTGATATTGCTTATTATATGTAATAATTTAGAGTTTCCTATGATAATACTTTGTGTTTTACGAGGATTTAGGAGTAAGTGGTTGGTTTTAGCATAGGCGGTAAGCCTTTCAATATCCGAATTAATATGCTGAACTGTTTCATGTAAATTGTTTGTAGTGGTGTGTTTGTATATCTGCATATCATCAGCATATAAGTGGTAGTTGCAATACTGAAGTGTGGAAGATATGTCATTAATATGCAAGACGAACAGTAAGGGCCCTAGAACAGACCCTTGAGGGACACCGGATGATTTTACAGCCCATTGGGATCTTTGATTGTTTACCACTACGCACTGGCGACGATTTATAAGGTACGACTAAAAAAAAAAAGGGCTATCGGGCCGATATGCAGAGAGCGTAGCTTGGATAATAGTGTGTCTGTATTTACCGTGTCGAACGCACTACTAAAATCAAGGAGTGTCAGTATCGTCACCTCCCGTTTGTCCATTGCTAGTCTTATGTCATCTGTTACCCGAAGAAGTGCAGTCGTAGTACTGTGTCCCTTTCTGAAACCAGATTGCATTGGGTCAAAAAGAGAATGTCTGGTTAAGAATTCTACTAGCTGCTCGTGTACAACTCGTTCAAGAACTTTCGAGAGAGGGGGAAGAATCGAAATAGGCCGGTAATCAGATGGCTCATTTGCTGTGGTACCGGTATGCTTTAATATTGGGGTTACTAGAGCATCCTTCCATGCAGTTGGAAACGTCCCTGTGGTGAGACAGTGGTTTACAATGTGGATAATAATTGGTAGGACCGCGCCAATAATGTTTTTATTACTTTTTTATGTTTTATCTTTTTAAGTTTGTTTTACACCGCGCCGACAGAGATAGGTCTTATGGTGGTGATAGGATAGGTTAGGTCTAGGAGTGGGAAGGAGGTGGCCGCGGCCTTAATTAACGTACAGCCCCAGTATTTGCCTGGTGTGAAAATGGGAAATCACGGAAAACCATCTTCAGGGTTGCCGACAGTGGGGTTCGAACCCACTATTTCCCGGATACAAGTTCACAGCTGCGCGCCCCTAAACGCACGACCAACTCTCCTGTACGGGGTTATCAATAGGTCTTCGCAATATATTCTTCTTCTTCTACCACTTTCGCCTCGTCTGCGGGGTCGCAGGTGCGAACTGTTTCACACATGTGGATTTTATGTTTTACGACCGGATGGCCTTCCTGACGCCAACCCTATATGGAGGGATGTATTCGGTAGGTATTGCGTGTTTCTGTGGTAGTTGGTAGTGTAGTGCATTGTCCGAATGTGAATAGAAAAGTGTTGGGACAAACACGAACGCCCACTCTCCGAGCCAGAAGAATTAATTAGACGCGATTAAAATACCCGACCCGGCCAGGAATCGAACCCTGGACCCTCTGAACCGATATTAAAATCCTGGCTATTATGCTGTTGTTGGAATATACCCTTGTAATTCTCAATCTCTGGCGGAGCCGGGAATCAAACTTAGGACCTTTGAGACCGAATTCTGAATACATACTCCAAGAAAACTATGGCAAGGTCTGTAAATCTATCCTAGCTTTCCATTTATACTTGTAGATTCCATTATTCCCTTATGAAGAACGTCTAGTCGTGTGCCTAGGACACTAGTTGTCTGTTACGACCAGGCGACTCTTATAACATATTTTCAGCAACTAATTTTAATTTCAGTACCGAGTGGTAGTGGATCAAATGAGTGTTCCATGCTAAATAAACAATTAAGAGCTAGCCTAAATTAAAATACGCGGAGCCAAAGTGGATGAAGTAGGAAAAATGCTGCTCGACGTTAATTCCTAAACATGGCTCCGTCCCCGACTTAATGAATTGCTTTTTTATTTCGATCTTAGCTTAAGTCGTTATATTAACTTCACAGCACGTGCTACAGCTTGCATTCATCTGTCTTATCAGGCGTCTGTTCGCCAAGACAAGCGGTGAACTACTTCTTATTATATTATCATCTTATCTCTCAGAAATGTGTTCACATATCATCCTCTTCTATGAAGGCCGTTGTCAAGTTAAGCGTACTTTACATCAAGTGCATTAATTTTCATTACGCTGAGAGTAATTCTGGATGTAAACATACGGTAATAGCATGGTCATGTTTATAACTGTAAGCTGTTTGCAGTCAGGAAGAGGGGTAAGAGTATCTCAAGGAGGAGTAAGTTGTGAAATGATTTGATCCACACCATTAGGACGGCTGATTTACGATTTGATTCTAAAAAGTTCAATATTGTAAGTTTGGAAAAGTAAACTTATGTATTACGAGAAAAGCAAAGCAAATCCATGAAATGCGAAATCATTCACTACTCGTAACCTCCGTACCAACTAGGGAACTTCATGGAAAAACAGTGTAGGGATAGAAGTTTATGTCATTAACGACATATAAAAACACGCCACGGCAACTTCAACTTTCTTTCACTATATAATTTCATACTAAAAATCCAAAGACTGTTTCCAGTCATTCGGCCAGGCCAGAAATGGATTGGAATGAATGAAGGGCCCATCTAGCGGTGAGGTTAGAAATTGAGCCGGCTGCCGAAGCTTGTCAGACTCCTTTGGAGCAATTTATAATGACTGCCAGATGATATTAGATGATATTGGAGAGTGTTGTTGGAATGAAAGATGACAGGGAAAACCGGAGTAACCGGAGAGAAACCTGTCGTGCCTCTACTTTGTTCAGCACAATTCCCACTTGGAATGACTGGATTTGAACCACTGAACCCAGCGGTGAGAATCCGCCGTGCTACAGCCTGAGCCATGGAGGCCCTTAATAATTGCATACTAATTTAATATTACATTCTGAACTTTTTTATTTTCATTTTAAACTATCCTTACATTATTGATATGCCCTTGCTGGCGAGATGTAGTGTTTACAGTGCACTATGTCTTCTGGTATGGGCTAGAATCAACTTGTTACTTTCATTGATCTGTCTCAGTCTCATCCTTGGCTTTGACAATATGAAAGTGACTGAGGTATGAGCGATGCTAGTAATACCATTCCTTATGCAGCCAGTCCCCGTTATGAATGGTATAAAAATATCGCTCATAGGGTCAGTTGCTGCGTGCATTTCAGTGGGCTTGGCAAACTGATTTGTGAGCAACTGCTGGCTCGGCGAGGAAAGCAACGGGAAACTACCTCACTCCTCATTTCCCTAGTATGCCTCTTCAGTGATGCCTAGGCTATCTATGACAGCTGTTGGCGTAGCTGTGGAGGACCAAACCAGCCTTCGGGCTGAATACCCAACATACATACATTATTGATGGTAGCGTGGATTCAAAACGAAGTGATTCAGATACAGAGTCATAGAAGAGTACAGCCATTTAAACCATCTGCAGTATTTAGATACCACCATGTTCACCATGTTATATTCCATATGTTTTTTCAGTTTACATTAAGGTTTGCTCACAGTGGATTCCTCTAACATTCTCGTGTGTTGTCTTAGGTCTTCTCAATTTATTGATTGTGCTTATTCTTTCGTACCAAGCGAGTTGGCCGCACCGTTAGAGGCGAGCACCTGTGAGCTTGCGCTCGGGAGATAGTGGGTTTGAACGCTACAGTCGGTAGCACTGAAAATGGTTTTTTCGTGGTGTCTCATGTTCATACCAGGCAAATGCTGGGACTGTACCTTAATCAAGGCCACGGCCGCTTTCTTCCCACTCCTAGGCCTTTCCTATCCCATCGTCGCCATAAGATAGAGCGACGTAAAACAAATTTAAAAAGATAAAAAAGTAAATAACAAATAATGATAAATAATAAAATTAATAAAAATAATAAAATGAATAAATAAAATGAATAAAATTATAATGAATAAAAATAATTCCTTTTCTTTCTTTCTTAATCTGTTTACCCTCCGGGGTTGGTTTCTCCCTCGGACTCAGCGAGGAATCCCACATCTACCGCCTCAAGGGCAGTGTCCTGGAACGCGAGACTCTGGGTCGGGGGATACAACTGGGGAGGATGACCAGTACCTCGCCCAGGCGGCCTCACCTGCTATGCTGAACAGGGGCCTTGTGGAGGGATGGGAAAATTGGAAAGGACAGGCACGGAAGAGGGAAGGAAGCAGCCATGGCCTTAAGTTAGGTATGTATGTATGTTCAGTCTTCAGCCCCAAGGCTGGTTGGATCCTCAACAGCTCTGCCATCAGCTGTCATAGATGGCCTAGGCATAACTGAAGAGGCGTACTAGGGAAATGAGGAATGAGGTAGTTTCCCGTTGCTTTCCTCACCGAGCCAGAAGTTGCTATTACACATCAGTCTACCAAGCCCACTGAAATGCATGCACCAACCGACCCTATGAGCAACATTTTCACACCATTCATAGCAGGGACTGGCTGCACAAGGAATGGCATTACTAGCAGCGCTCATACCTCAGTCACTTTCATATTGTCTAAGCCAAGGATAAAGCTGAGACAGATCTATGAAAGTAACAAAATTGCTCTAGCCCATACCAGAAGACATAGTGCACTGTAAACAATAGGTCCTGCCAGCAAAGTTAGGTATCATCGCGGAATTTGCCTGAAGGAGAAATGGGAAACCACGGAAAACCACTTTGGGGGTGGCTGAGGTGGGAATCAAACCTACCTCTACTCAGCTGACCTCCCGAGTCTGAGTGGACCCCGTTCCAGCCCTCGTACCACTTGTGAAATTTCGTGCCAGAGTCGGGAATCGAACCCGGACCTCTAGGGATGGCAGCTAATCACACTACCTACTACACCACAGAGACAGACCCATAAACAATTTTAAAAGATAAAAATAAATATTTTTCTCTACGAATAAAAATAACAATTTTTTAAAAAGAAAAATCCGCGTATATGTTGGATGGCATCATTAGATGCGAGGTCGACGCCAGTTAGACAAGAATGATCGACGCACAGGAACCAAGCAGGCTACTGTATGTCTTATGGCTGGTAGCCATCTGCAATTAGCAGCCGTTGATGGATGCCCATGACCGGGAGACGTATTTATGATCATTTGATTTTTCTCATAGGGAATTTGGACACCATTCTTTTAGTGGGTATATTCCCTAGAATATATATTCTGATCTAGCTGTTTTGGCCATCAAAGGATCCATAGGAATTTCAGAAAGATTGAGGAAGCCTTTCGTTGTAGCAAGTGTAAATAAATACATCAGAGGAGGACTGAGTTACTTCGAGTCTAAGATTGAAGGAGAAGGCTTTTGGCGAAGGAGGAAGGCAACAGAAATAATAATAATAATAATAATAATAATAATAATAATAATAATAATAATAATAATAATAATAATAATGAAATGTCGTATGGCTTTTAGTGCCGGGATATCCCAGGACGGGTTTGGCTCGCCAGGTGCAGGTCTTTCTATTTGACTCCCGTAGGCGACCTGCGCGTCATGATGAGGATGAAATAATGATGAATACAACCCATACACCCAGCCCCCATGCCGTAGGAATTAACCAATTAAGGTTAAAATCCCCGATCCGACCGGGAATCGAAACCGGGACCCTCTGAACCTAAGGCCAGCACGCTGATCGTTCAGCCAACGAGTCGGACATAATAGTAATAATAATAATGGTACCGGTTGGTACACCTATACGCCGCACATTTGAATTTTCCGCCTTAAAGTACTCCTCTATAGCTGAAACTCTGAACTTAAAAACCACCGCCGTCTCAATCAGGATTGAGACGGCAGTGTTTAAAACTGAATTAATTCAACCGTTTATCAGAAGATGTCAGTGTGTTAATTTCGATTTTTTTTGTTTACTAATTATCAAGAAGTGTGGACATTCTCTCACAGATGTCTCTACCAAAAACTATGATCATGCACCCTGGTGCGAAGTGATGGAACTTTTCTTAAAGATATTTTGTATTTATAAGTTTGTCCTTTACTAAATGTTGTTCTTTCATTTGTGGGTTGGCAATATAAATCTTTTCTTTCCGCCAGTTTTGAAATTAGCCAATCGTAAATTTCTGTCATTAATTTTCAGTCAATGGCGTCTTTCTTCCCAATGTTGATGTGTAACTGTAACCAACCCAATAAACGACTGTGGGTGTCTCTTAATCATTCATGAAAGGTCTCGAATCTTCCCTGAGAGTATAAAAACTGCTGATTTTCCTGGCTCTCGGTCACTCGTACAACATCTAGCTTAGTGTATGGAAGTATAGCAGCAGGAGGCGGGAAGCGCCTCTTTCATCCGCCAGCAGCTCTTCTACAAGGTAATGGCCTTTTAACATCTTTATTGCTTGCTAGCTCAGCAGTTTAGCCCTCGGAGAAGGTCCGAAAGATTTTCAATTGTAACCTACCTCTCTAAAAATGTAACTTAGTGCCGGCTTATGTAAAAAATTTTTTATTACTTTAACTGTAAATCGGGGATAATAATATTAATAATAATAATAATAATAATAATAATAATAATAATAATAATAATAATAATAATTGCGTACTGAAGGAGTAATGCAGGAGTGGCGTCACATACTACAAGGCAGAAATTTGTTCAAACCTTTAATGACTGGTACGATGAATGGAGTAGAAATCGACTGCTTAGCTTTTGCGTATGATAAGACAGAACATTTTGAAACTACAACAGAAGAAATTAATTTGCTGATATAAGTAGCAGTACAAATAAGCTTGTAAATATCCTTTGAAAAGGTGAAAGTAATGTCAAATATCAAAGACAACACGACCCAACTAAACAGCAATAACGGAACAATAATCCGCGTGTATAAGTTTAAATACCTTGATGAGTCGATACGGACTAGACACAGAGGACTTAGCGGCCAGAGGACAAAAAATGAAGGTAGCCTTGTAAACCACCCGTAACATATAAAAAGAAAAGGTGCTTTTCTATAAATACCAAAATTTATCATTACCACACTGTCAAGCCAATATCTCTCTATGCGTCAGAATGCCTTACTCTTCTCTGAAAAGTGTGTGCTCGTTGAGTTAGAGCAAAAAGAGAGAAAGAATCTCTACAACATTATTGGCCCAAACTACAAAAATGGGATGCACATAAGAAAATCCAGACAAGAAATCTACTCTAAGATAGAAAACACCACGGACACAAAGCGCAAACCCAGGGCTCGCTTCTACGGTCAACTACGATGGGTGATTCTCGATGGACAAATCGCATTTTGAACAATTTTGATTGAAAACGAAAATAAAAAATTCCTGGTAGGTTAACGTCAAGAAAAACCACGAAGAAATGGGCCTACGACCATATGAATGAAATGGCGTATGGCTTTTAGTGCCGGGAGTGTCCGAGGACAAGTTCGGCTCACCAGATGCAGGTCTTTTGATTTGACACCCGTAGGCAACCTGCGCGTCATGATGAAGATGAAATGATGATGATGAAGACGGCACATACCCAGTCCCCGTGCCAGCGAAATTAACTAATTAAGGTTAAAAGTCCCGACCCTGCCGGGAATCGAACCCGAGACTCTTGTGACCAAAGGCCAGCACGCTAACCATTTAGCCATGGAGCCGGACTACGACCATATGACTCGCACAAACGGGATCTTTTCAGAAGAAGCATTGTGACGTTTGGGGACTTTAGAGGATGTGAAGTTGACAACTGGTGCAAAGTGGTCAGATGAACGCCGTGCTCCACTGGATCAATTGAAAATTGAGTAAACGCCAGAATGTATAATGAAACGTATCATGGTCCCTAGTTGGCCGATTAGCGAATAATAAATAAATAAATAAATAAATAAATAAATAAATAAATAAATAAATAAATAATAAATCATTGTATGATTTGGCCTATAGTGAAGACCTAAATGTACTTCCTGTGAAAGAATATAATAAAATAGAATAGACTAGAAAACAACATTCTACTCGTTCGAAGATTCTTACATCTTCTTAAATAGTCTAAATAATATAAATACGATACTTTTTATATTTCAGTATCATAAGAAAATGTTTGTGTATTAAAGTATGATTCATGGATTGGAGAAACACGCCTAGCCGAACTCCCTTCCGCGACATTAAGTAACAGGGCAATCCATAAGGGTAAGAGCAAATATGGGCAAGGCAAATGGTGCAGAAATCCATTGTGAAGTAAGATGTTTACTGGTGATTTTTGTGGCCACCAATGTGAGCTTGCTTTCAAACATCACGCTCCCACCCTAAAGGGGATAAATCGTATAAAAATACATGATCCAAGGTGAAATTATAATAACAATAACAATATTTATCTCCGTGGTGCCGGGCTGAGTGGCGCTGGCATTCTGAACCCGATTTGGCCGGTTCGATCGTGGCTCAGTATTTGAAGGCGCTCAAATATGTCATCAGCCTCGTCTCGGTGGATTTATTGGCATGTAAAAGAACTCCTGAGGGACTATACTCCGGTACGTCGGCCTCTCCGAAAACCGTCAAAATTTAGTTAGTAGGACGTAAAGAATTGTCGGTAGGTTGGCACTATTGTAACGGCAACAGAGTTTTGAGGGTTCCGTAGACTTAGTTATTACAAATGAAAGTCATATATTACTGTATGTGGATAATACATTGTATTCAATAGAACGTGGTACACTGGGAATGTGGGTAATAACACCGTGTAGCATGGGCCTGCGATACGAGAAATAAGAGACTAATTTAAGAGTTCGGGAATAATATTACGAGTAAAAGTAAGATCAATAAATCAATTGCCCAATGTGCTGGGATAGTTGATCGGCACAACATTCAAATTAAAGTGATGTTCGAGAAAATCCACCTCCATCTGAGCGGGCGAGTCAACACAGCGCCATCTTATAACGGAGTATGCGTGTGACGTCACATTTAGCACAAATTTTCCCTTAATTTGAAGTACTATTCCATGAAAACTACGTTTCACATTTTCATTTTCTTTTGCGATAGGTAGCGCCCTCTTTTGTCTGTTGATGGAGATATTAAACATAACCGTAAGTTAAATACTTTCGGCGATATACACGTTCTACCCAAACACTAAAAGCGACTTAAAATTTTTCTTTCCATGTACCCGTTGAGGAGCGTAAGTCTACGTTGAAACATTATTATTATTATTATTATTATTATTATTATTATTATTATTATTATTATTATTATTATTATTATTATTATTATTATTATTATTATTATTATTATTATGTACTGCTCCATGGCAAAATGTTCAGCGTGCTGGCCTTTGGTCAGAGGGGTCTCGGGTTCGATTACCGGCAGGTCGAGAATTTTAACCATAATTCATTAATTATCCTGGCATGGGGACTGGGTGTATGTGCCGTCATCATCATCATCATTTCATCCTCATCACGACACGCAGGTCGTCAAATCAAAAGACCTGCACCAGTCGTCCTGAAGGCCACAGGCAATTTCATTATTATTATTATTATTATTATTATTATTATTATTATTGGAGGCCGTCAAGACCTTGGTCTGTCCAGCCGACTGCTGCCCATCCAACGCTTGGAAAATTTCGAGTGTCACATGGTCAGCGTAAAGAAATACTCTACCTAATACTTGGCTTTAGTGACCGGATCCATTTTCTCTCATATCACGCAATATTGCGGTTAGTCTCACAAAGGCCGGGCTGAGTGGCTCAGACGGTTGAGGCGCTGGTCTTATGACCCCAACTTCACAGGCTCGATCCTGGCTCAGTCCGGTGGTATTTGAAGGTGCTCAAAAACATCAGCTTGTGCCGGTAGATTTATTGGCACGTAAAAGAACTCCTGAGGGACTAAAATTCCGGCACCACGGCGACTCCTAAAACCTTAAAATAGTAGTTATTGGGACGTAAAGCCAATATCATTTTTATTAGCCTCACAAGGCTGAATGAACCTGTTCCAGCCCTCAGTCCAAAATGAAAATCCGTCAACTGTTCGGGAAATGAACCGGTAGTCTCAGAGTAAAAGGCAAGGACGCTACCCCTATATCATGGAATTGAATAAAAATAAAACCGAGCGTGTTGGCCGTGCAGTTAGCGTCGCGCTGCTGTGAGCTTGCATTCGGGAGATGGTGGGTTTGAACCCCACTGTCGACAGCCCTGAAGATGATTTTCCGTGCTTTCCTATTTTCACACCAGGCAAATTCTGGGGATGTACCTTAATTAAGGGCATGGACTCTTCCTTTCCATTCCTAGACCTTTCCTATCCCATCGTCGTCGTAAGACCTTTGTCGGTACTTCAGCGTTTAAGTCGAGGAAAATATTAAATAAATTATTGTAATGACTACAGTCTAGATATATCTTGCAGACACATACTGTTCCATAGTAAATGTAAACGAATAGCTTAAGTTTTTTCTGTTATAAATTAAAATCCTACTCCGTTGACTCATATTGTTAAGCTCATGTTTCTATTGATACACTCTACCTCATCGTTATCTAAATCCTCCTCCCCCCTCATCATCATCATCATCATCATCATCATCATCATCATCATCCTCTTCGATAACATCAATACCACCATCAGTTATAATTATAGCAATAATACAGGTTTACAGTTGTTAGTAAATATTTGTTAAATTAAATGTAATACTGTTTTCGGTTATCGATAATATGCTATTGAAGAAAAATGTATTATAAATTTATATGTGACCTTGTTTTTATATCCATACTTTTACGATGACTTCTATTGTCATTCTAATCTCGATACCATAGCTTCAAATTGTAATGATACCCTTCTTAAATTTGGGCAGACCCCAGCGAGTGGATTTTCTGGACATGATATGCTATATGCTGTCTTCTCTATATCGACACCCAAATATGAAAGAAAATGGATCACATTTAGGGATTTCCGCAGTTTTAATCCTGAAGATTTTCGAAAAGACGTAATTTCCGCTCCCTGGTGTGAAGTATTTTCTCAGCGTAATATCGATGATAAAGTCATCAAATTTAATAGTTTAATTTCCGCGTTGTACGACAAGCATGCCCCATTAAAACTAATTCGAGCCAAACACCCACCTAACCCGTGGATAACGTCTACAATAAAGAAATTAACCTCTGCGCGGGACAAGGCAAAAAGAAAGCACATCAAAACCAGGAAGCCTGAAGACTTTGAAACCTTTCGCATCTTGCGTAATAAAACCAAACTCGCGATCCGTGATGCTAAAGTCAAACACATGCATTTTTTGTTCAGTAAGAGAACAACTCCGTCTGCTCTTTGGGGAACTATAAAATCACTAGGTATTGCTAAGAAAAATTCGCAACATACTTCCTCATTCATATCTGCAGAATTGCAAAATGATTATTTCTTAAAGATCTCACCAGTGAACAATTCTCACAGAATATCCGAAATTATTCATAGTTACATGAACACAAATGAACCTCAACATGATCTCTTTCACTTTTCGCACATTTACCCAGAGGATATAGTCAAGGTATTTAAGAGCATGAATACCAAGGCTGTTGGACCAGATGGTATCTCACATCCCCTCCTAATGAACTGTTTGGATATAATCACTCCGGTTATAGCTCACCTGTATAATTTCTGTTTACAATCAGGAGTATTTCCAGCTGTATGGAAAATGGCCAATATAAGACCTGTTCCTAAAGTTCCTTCTCCTCAAAAATTTGATGATTTCAGGCCAATCAGTATTTTGTCAATATTAGGTAAAGGATTAGAAAGGATTGTTTACCAACAACTTACTTCGTATTTAAATACTCATTCTATACTTAACACATTTGAGTCTGGTTTTCGAACAGGCCATAGCACTACGACGGCACTTCTCAAAGTCACCGATGATATCAAGTTTGCAATGGACAGAAAGGAACTAACGCTTCTGGTATTATTCGATTTAAGCAAGGCATTTGATAGAGTTCATCATGACCTCCTTCTGACTAAATTACGTACAATGGGCATATCTCTATCAGCTCTCTCTTGGTTTGAATCGTTCTTGAAAGGGAGATCTCAGCGTGTAGTATTTGACAAAAAAAATTTTTCTAAGTGGTCTAGTGTGCATTCTGGCGTCCCTCAAGGTTCCGTGTTGGGTCCCGTTTTGTTTTCGATGTATATAAACGATCTGCCTGGAGTTTTACGCTACACGAGGCATCATATGTATGCCGATGATTTACAGATCTATTACCATTTTCCTGTGAATCGTGTTGTCGAAAGTATTAGTAAAATAAATCTAGATATAGAAAGACTACATCAATATACACTAAGTCATAATTTACTATTAAATGAAAACAAAACTTTAGCTATTTTTCTAGGATATCGAAGAAACTTATCAAATCTTTTCAACAGGGACATTCCTCCAGTAACTGTAAACGGTTCTGTAGTCAAGTATCAGGAATGTGTTAAGAATTTAGGTATTCTAATGGATAACACTCTGTCCTGGACCTTTCATGCCAAGCACTTGGTCAAGAAAGTGTCTGGCATATTGCATCAGTTTCGACGAAACTTGCCGTATCTTCCTTTCTCGGTGAGAAAGATGCTGATCCAAACTATGGTATTTCCTATTTTAGATTACGGCGCGGTAATTTACAGCGATATCTCTGAGAAATATAATAGCAAACTCCAACGTATTCAGAATGCCTGTGTTCGATTCGTCTTCAATATTCGTAAAGACTGTCACGTAACATCTTACTACAAAGCCGCAGAGTGGTTGAAACTCAGGGATAAACGATCATACTCAGCTGCTTGTTTACTTCTGAGAATTTTAAAATCTAATGCTCCCTCATATTTGACCAAGTCCTTTGTCCAGATGAGTCAAGTGCACGACCGGGACAATAGGTTTACAGCTAACACCCTTCAGGTTCCACAGCATCGTACGGTAAAGTGCAGTAAGTCGTTCATTGTCACTGCCTCTCAATTATACAACGATCTTAAACTATATGAAATTCAGCAAAGTAGTGTTGTAACTCAGAAAAAATATCTTATATACTGCTACCTTTCCACATATTAAGCCATGTAAATGAATTTTCACCAAATTAATTAAATAGTACGAAATATCATAATCACCTAGATACATTTTAGATGCTCAGTTTTACTCTTAATTCATCCTCGGCTTTAAAATTCTTAGGTTTTTGTTTCGTCTTCTGTTCCTTGTTAGTATAGTGTATGTTTATGAAATGTTAAAGTATTATTGTAACCTCCTAGATGTTTAGTTTTTAATCTTATTCTTATATCCTCAGTAGGAAAATGTATCTTACGCTTTTTATGTATTCTTTCATTAGATTTTGTATGTTAGGTGATACATTTAAGTTAAAATGGCAGTTAGTTACAGCCAAAGGGACCTCTGGTCCTACTTGTAATTAACTTTAAATAAATATATTTCTATTTCTATTGGAGTGTGTATAATTTTCAGCTGTTATTTCTCTTCATTTAATCTAAAATTGTATGTGTTTCACATCAGTAGGTTTGTACCGGTCTGAAGCACAATAAATAAATAAATAAATAAATAAATAAATAAATAAATAAATAAATAAATAAATAAATAAATAAATAAATAAATAAATAAATAAATAAATAAATAAATAAATAAATAAATAAATAAATAAATGGTCGGAAAACTCTATACTTGTGCATTTCCGAATTTACGAGCCTCGCGGAACGACGGCTGCCGCTCGGAGACCTATTTGGTCCCTGATCTCACTTTAACTTGTGGCTCGTGGAGATTTGACTTTTAGGTAGTTTTGGTTTTTTGTTGTTGTTGTTGATGATGATGGAATTGGTTAGATTGTGGGTTTAGTGCCGTTATTGACAGGGTTCGGGGCGGATATTGGGTTCGGTAAATCTGAGGCTGGTCCGTGGGTTCGGAAGTTGCAGTAGTTGGGGGATGTTTTATAAGGGCTTGCCGCATTTAACGTGGGGGGGGGGGGACTGGGGCGGTGGGGTGGATGTAATCTTGACTTGTGGATGGGGTCTTCCTTGACTCCCAGTCGCTCAGCTACTCAGTCCACAGAGATAAACTGACCTTGTGTTCTGACTGGTTTTGGGACTGTTTTCGGGGTTAGGGGGAATGAGGGTTTGGATTGGGCTTGTAGTAACTTGGTTTGTGATGGAAGTGGTGAACTTGGCTAGTAATGCTAGTAGGGTTGCTTGCATAGGTTTTGTTTTTGGTGAGCTTGCGGTAGGTGAGTTCGGTAGTCTTTGTGGCGCAGTAAGTGTCGGGGCTAACTGGTGGACGAGGGTTGATGTAGGGCCTACTGATTGTGAGAAAATCGTCGCCATAAGACATATCTGTGTTGGTGCGACGTAAAGCAACTAGCAAATAAAATAAAATAAATTGTGAGAAATGCTGCTTATATTGGGCTATTATCGCCTTTTTTATGTACGGGCAGCCACAGACAGAGGAAACATATTTCCCATGACAGTTTACGCAATTTGCTAGTCCCGAAGTAGTGTGCATTGAGTAAGTGCCTAACAGCAAGGCTATCTTGTTATATCAACTACTACTGGAGGTTTGATTACAAATATTTACGTTTTTCAAAATAACGTGGACCTTGGAGCCTCGCGGTACTGCACTTAACTTCTACCACTGTCAGAAACAGTTTTCAATACATATAAAATAGTTAGATACTAGATGGCTACACTGTGTCGTGTGGGTGAGCAAATACTGTAATTTACCGACTGATTCCTGAATGATATCGATTTCCTCACGGCAGTGGCATAGGCAGAGGGACGCTCACCTAACAGAATCCCCCTCCCATTGTTACCTAAACATAAAAAAATTATTAGATGTAAAGCACGAAGAAACAATCCATCTCAAGTGTTACGATATCGAAACTGAAGAACGTGGTCTGTGTTTCTCTTTACAATCTCTATTAACAATCCCTGTGACTATGTTACCTTACTCTGAAACGGAAATTACAGAAAATAAATCTATATCATAGGTGACCGACTCGTTGGCTGAATGGTCAGCGAACTGGCCTTCGGTTCAGAGTCCCGGGTTTGATTCCCGACCGGGTCGGGGATTTTAATCGCTTCTGATTAATTCTTCTGGCTTGGGGACTGGGTGTACATGTCCGTCCGAACACTCTCCTCTTCACATTTAGACAACATGCCATAGAATCAAACACCACAGAAACACGCAATAGTGATTACATCCCTCCATATAGGGTTGGCATCCGGCCGTAAAACAGGGCCAAATCCACATGTGCGACTCAGTTCGCACTCGAGACCCCACAGGTGCGGGAAAAAGCGGTAGGCAAAGAAGAAGAAGAAGAAAAATCTATATCATAGGTGTTATTGTTGTACTACATCCGATTCAGCGAATGTTAATTAGACTCGGCACCCTAAATCAAAAACATCTACCATAGAATAGAGGTCAGTCAGCTACACGTTTTAGTGTCCATCAGTTCAGTTTGGTGCCGGGCTGAGTGACTCAGACGGTTGACGTGCTCGCCTTCTGACCCCAACTTGAGAGGTTCGATCTTGCCTCAGTCGAGTGTTATTTGAAGGTCCTCAAATACGTCAGCCTCGTGTCGATAGATTTACTGGCACGTAAAATAACTCCTGCGGGAATAAATTCCGGCACCTCGGCATCTCCGTAAACTGTAAAAGTAGTTAGTGGGACGTGAAAACAATACCATTATCAAAATGTTCAGTTCAATAATAAACTCAAAATGTGTATGAAAATGTAATTTTTCACGGAAAAGGAAACCACACAAATTAGGAATCTGAACTAGGCGTCTCTCCCAAAATTTTTGAATCTTCAGAGTCTACCAGCCCTAGATTATATGTCACAAACATGTTTTATATATGTTAAAGATGACCCCTTGCCATCTTCATGGATGGATCAACTGTTCCTAAGGTGGGACCTGAACGAGCATAATGAGTTTATTTTTATATTCTTATTTTCTTGACTTCCCTGTAGTTCATTATCCTTTCACTTTGCTGTTTCCTTCTCTTAGTACTCTTCTCCTTCTCCTGGAAACCTTTAAAGATTGGTATCAACCTTCTGAAAGTTGTCCTGTCTTGTGCAATATCTCCTGTTATTCCTATCTCTGTCATAACTTTCTTTACTCCTTGGATCCGCTGGTTGTCATTCTTCCTCTTGTAAACATGGCTGAACACTCGTTTTGTTAATCTTCTGTTATCCATCCTCATTATGTGATCATAAAATGTAATCCGCCTCTGTTTGTATGAATACACTACATTTCATTAACCACACTAACCTAATTAATTTTCTTCGTATTTGTATAGATCTTTATTGCTCCTATGTCTAAACTCTCCTTCCTCCGTTTTCAATTGTCCCCGGATTTTTCTCAATTTTTTAATAGTATTGAAATAAATATAAAGAAATTCAACACAGTAGCAAATAAAATGTTATGTGTTACGTTTAAAGAATTCGTATAGAAATTCAACATCTCAATCCGTACGTTGAAGCTTACTTAATGTCCCGGTAATATCAGCAACTACTTACAATACATTAAAAATTAACTTTTCTAGTTCCCACACAATAATATTAACGTTATTTTGAAAACATGGAGAAATATCTACATTTTATTAAACTGCAGAGATTGTCTCCCACTATATTATCAAGTTAATTCTATGTGCTGCTGGTTGTATAATCCTCAGGGGTGCAGTCTAGGCGTCAGAAAACAGTTGCGTCATGATTTACATTAGCATTCTAGTCAGTGCCTCCTCGTTTATAGCCCCATATTTTCTTCTGGTTATAAGATGCAGCTCGACGCACCATCTCAGGCTCCGAAGCGTGAACTTAAATTTCAGCACAAAAACTGTCATCTCGAACCAGGGTTGTGATTATTATTCTGTTGTGCGAGTTTCTAATTCAGAATAACTTTCAGTATACAGTCACATCTCTGCTCGTTTCGGTTGAATGAATAATGAGCTAAATTTAGTTTGGTTAATGAAATAGAGTGTATTAATACAGACAGCGTTCCCCACGATCCTATTTCCTGATGGATATACTATTTTCTCATCTGTCACCTGGCACAGACCACATCAAAATATAACATCCACAGAAATCCCAATCTCATTTAAGTGTGTGGCTGTGCGGAAACTACTGACGTATGAGTAGTGCTGAGAAATGGCATTCAGGGCAAGACTTGTGCCCTCGAGTGTTATGAAAGGTGTTACTGATTTATTTATTGCTAGTGGTTCGTCGCACGAACTCATCGAAGGTTTTCGGCGATGGAATGGTGGGAAAGGGCTAGGAACGGGAAGACAGCGACTTAAGGCGACACCGGAGATAAAAATATATTTTTACCTAATGCATGGATTTCCACGAAACCTTGTGGGGAATGTTACCTACATAAAAGGAGAGATATCACAAACATTTCTTTCATATACAATGAATAGTTTTTCCAAAATATATTTTTGACATTTTTAATTTCAATTTTTCATGAAATTTAATTAACATGTTAATGTAAATTCGTAATTATGTAGATAATACTTCTTTTAAAAGCACTACGTATCGATTTTTCTGTACATAATTTATATAAGGAGATAAAGTACTAAAATTTCAACTAACGGAAAAAATTCTGCAAACAAAAGTTCCATACGCAGGTTTCTTAATATGGCTGTGATACATATATAATCAAAATTTTGTTGCATTTGGCAGAATATAACGGGAGAAAATGGGGTTTAAATGTAAAATTACAGTTGGCAAACAAAGCATTATTACAGTGATAAATTGTTTGAATGCAGCGAAATAACTTCGTGACAGGAAAATAGAAACTCAATCCTTTCAATTTCAATTATAAAAAAATTCACCAAAATGACCAAAATTTCGATTTTTATCTCCGGAGTGTCGTCTTAAGGGCACATTCACAGTAAAGTAGTGGAAAATCAGTTTTTTTGCTATCACAATTTGTACAGAAATACTCTAGGAGGACAAAAATTATCATCTGCAATGAATGGACATTGTAGATTGTTAGTAGCTTATTAATTACTGATTACAGAGTGAGTTGGCCGTGCGGTTAGGGGCACGCAGCTGTGAGCTTGCATCCGAGAGATATGTGTTCGAGCCCCACTGTCAGCAGCCCTGAAGATGATTTTCCGTGGTTTCCCATTTTCAAACCAGGCAAATGCTGGGATGTACCTTAATCAAGGCCACGGCCGCTTCGTTCCTACTCCTACGACTTTCCTATCCCATTGTCGCCATAAGACCTATCTGTGTCGGTGCGACGTAATAAAAAATTTAAAAATCAAATTAATTAATTATTATACTTCATATTTAATTCTTAAGACAGTTTATTCCTTGCGATTTTTTTTAAGGCAGCAGATTCACTCGAAGCTTTCGGAAGGGTAAACTCGGAAACTATTAATGTGACGTGAATTATATGTTTACAGCTACTGTGCACTTCATATAGCTACAAAGTACACTACAGTAATGGTATTTGGTAATATAGCTTTCTTATAGGAAAATTTCAAATATTGCTACACAATTTTTCTCAAATTTTGTTGAATATTTTATGACCTACTCTTCATAAATAAAGAGCTACATTCATGATTGTAGTTCACGAGTAAGACAATTGCACACAAAAACAGTGTGCTAAAGTACATTGGTCTATCATTAATTGTTACTGAGCTACTGGACTTATATTTTGTACTTTGTTCTACTTTCCTGTAAAAGTGTATTTTTTGGAATAGTAATATTAATATTAATATTAATTGGTTGGCGAAAAATCAGTAACCTGCGCTTTGCTGATGACACCACTCTCTTTGCCGGCAGTGAAGATGAACTTGCAGAATTACTAGCACGATGCAAGTTTAGAATATGGGCTAGAGATCAACCTGAGCAAGACTAAACTAATGGAAATGGACAGAGCGGCATAAATACAGCTAACAGGTCGAATAAGAGAACTGGAGGTGGTAAATGACTTTATATACCTCGGGTTGACCATCTGTGATACCGGAAGATCTGACAAAGGGATTAGAAGACGTATCGCCTTAGGTCTCGTTGCCATGAGCAAACTCACAAAAATATGGCAGAGCAGAGCAATAACAGACAGTACAAAGATTAGACTAGTTTATTCTCTTGTATTCTCCGTCTTCCGTTATGGTTCCGAGACCTGGACCCTCAGGACCAGAGATAAGTACCGTATTGACGCCTTTTAGATGTGGTGTTGGAGAAGGATGCTCCCTGTACATTGGACGGAAAGAAGAACTAATGCTCTATTATTCAAGAAGAGAATACCTCCGAACGACTCTCTTCACAAGAAGAATCGTACAATTGTTCGGGCATATTGTAAGACGGGATAGTGAAAATCTGGAGAAGTGTATCATGGAAGGCAGAAGACCACGAGGAAGGACATCGAGCGGGTGGATCGATCAAGTTCTGCGTACCACCGGTCTGCTTCTTCAGCAGGCATTCAGAGAAGTGTATATCGTCAAAGTTGGCGCCTCTTAATCAGTTGTGTGGAGTCAAATGGGGTCACGACGCTTAGCAACGAGTTACACGACTCATGATGATGATTAATTGTACTGTCTCTGTAACAATTCACGATTAATACAATTGCATACTAAAACAGTGTGCCAAAGTGAGATGAAATTCGGCACACTGTTTTAGTATGCAATTATCTTAAAAATGGACAATAATTATGAATCGAGGTCTTTAGTCATGAAAATAAAGGCAACAAAATTTACTAAAATTTTTAGTAAAATAAAGCTATTTTTGTCCACCTATAATAAGTATTTCTGTCCAAATTATGATAGCAAAAATAGTAATTTTCAACTACTTTTCTGTGTTCTTGACAGACATGTACTCTTAACATACAGACCCAGCATTAACTTCGTGTGAAAGTAGAAAACCATGGAAAACCATTGCCAGGGCTGCCGATGATGGAGCCCACAATGTCCCGAATGCAAGCTCACAGCTGAGCGACCCTAACCGCATGGCCAACTAGCTCGGTGGGTGTTACTCACTTGGGTAACCGTGCTGCAATAGCACTTTTTAGCCCAGTCCTCACTCCTCATGTTCTGCACGCCTCACGCCATCAAATTTATGGGTGAAACCACTCCATATAGTAGCGCTGAATCACTCACTGATATTTTGAGTCAAACTATGAAGACATTTCCGTAGATTTGGGTCACAGAGCTTTTCATACACAGGCTATGTTGCATGTAGGTTCTGTGACCCAAATGTATGTTTGTTGGGTATTCAGCCCGAAGGCAGGTTTGATCCTCTGCAGCTCCGCCAACAGCTGTCATAAATAGCCTAGGCGTCACAGAAGAGGCGTACTAGGAAAATGAGGAGTGAGGTAGTTTCCCGTTGCTTTCCTCACCGAGCCAGCCGTTGCTATTACATATCAGTCTGCCAAGCCCACTGAAATGCACGCACCAACCGACCCAATGAGCAACATTTTCACACCATTCATAACAGGGACTGGCTGCATGTGACCCAAAAGTGCCATCGAAATGTCTTCATGGTTTGACTCAAAATTCCAGTGAGTTATTCAACGTTACCGCATGGAACTGGTGTAGAAAAGAGATGTGCGTCGCTGCTATGCCAAAACCGCGAATGGGACAATGCTCTTCCTATTCTTATTTCCCTTAAGACTGGTCACGCCTCCCAACCACATACTGATATGCAGTCCAGCAGAACTATTTCGTTGTTCATTTTTCTATGCTACAGTGCAAAGGAAAATGAACCTTAAATACATCATACTGTATGAGTAAGCATTTATTTATTTATTTATTTATTTATTTATTTATTTATTTATTTATTTATTTATTTATTTATTTATTTATTTATTTATTTATTTATTTATTTATTTATTTATTTATTTATTTATTTGGGAAACCAAAATAGCGAGAAGCCGAATTACAGAGTTCCAGAATTAAAAATATATTTACACTAGCAAATGTACCCGTGCTTCGCTACGGTATTCTACATTGTATACGGATATCGACGTAAATACTGTGCGTGCAGCAAATGAGATTGTTTTAAAATTGCATGTCTCTTAGCCTTATCCGAGAAATAGCATGGGGAGGTCCACATACGTTGTTTCCAATGTAAAGTGAGGGTTGCGGAGTTGTGATGATAACGCCAGGCTCACTTGCCTACTGCCATTCACAATCGAGTTGGCAAGTTTACATTATAATTGCAGGCCCCAATGCCTACTGCGCGGTCACAATCGATTTGGGGAGTTTTAGTTACAATGGCAGACCCATTTCCTACTTTCAGACAGGTTACAGTTGAGGAGTTTTTATTATAATACCAGGCAACTTCCCTACCACCAGTCAAAATTGAGTTGTGCAGTTATCATTATAATGACAGTCCCTTTTTACTGCTGCTAGCCAGCTTACTGCCAGTCACACAGAATTAGTGAGTTTCCATGAAAATAGCAGGCCACTATGCCTAATGCTAGTCAAATGTTTGATTGGAACATTTGTTTATAATGGCGGGCACCCTGGCCTAGAGCCAAACACAATAGAGTAGGGGACTTTCGAACAAAACTGCATGATCCCTTGCCTTCTGCAAGACAAATCGAAAAGTGAATTATTCATTAAAATGGTAGGCCCTCCTTGCTAATGCCAGTTACACAGGAGTTGGAGAAGGACCCCATTCCTACTGCCAGCAGTCAAAGTCGGTGTAGGGAGTACTGATTACAATAGCAGACACATCCTTTCTCGATCGCTACAAATCGACATCAATGAATATATACAGATGGACATACGAAAGTATATGAATGTTTACAATATTGCAGACCTTTATTTACAGATTAACTGCTGCTAAACGGTACGTCATATCAACAAAGGATTGTACCTTAAGGCGCAGTATTTAGCGATCTAAATGACTGGTCCTATGATATTTTCTCGCATCTTATCTATTCATGGGTCAGATTGAATCAGAAACGTTGAATAGGTTGAAATTTGTGTAAGAATATCTTACATTGCATTACTTTTCGGATAATTATGTGACATAGCATTTGGCTCACATATGGGTACTGATTGGGCCAATGTTCGTGTAGAGTTTGATCATACTATCTTTCCTGTAAGTGATTGAAATGATGCACATGAGAAGAAAAGGTTTAGAAATTAATTTCCATTAAGGCAGGTAGAATTCCATTAAGTTTGGTTGTGTGTATTTTGAGGGAGTGCAAAAACACGGTTTCGGTTTCGTATAAACCCCCAATTAGTTCAGGGATTTAGAAACAATATTTGCCCTAAAACCTCCCCAAAGGATAGGTGGATTCTAAATAGGAAGTTTGATGGAAATATATCCAGTAGTTTTCAAGTTAGAGAAAGACAAACAGACCAAACAAACAAACAAACAAAGAAACAAACAAACAAACAAACTAACTAACTAACTAACAGACACCAAGGAAACCTACCCTTGGACAGATGGATGCTATATATAAAATTTGGTTCAAATATCTTGTTAGTTTTCAAGTTTGTAAGAAGTACGCTTTACACGCACCCGCTCTTGCGTTAAGTCCGCTGGGATTTGTACCGAAAAACGGTCCGTTAATGATATCTCCCTTACTAAATCCTGTTATCGAAATGATGCACATGAGAAAAAAAGGTTTAGAAATTAATTTTCATTAAGGCAGGTTGATTTCCATTAAGTTCGGTTGTGTATGCTTTGAGGGAGTGCAAAATCACCGTTTCGGTTTCGTAAAAATCCCCACTCAGTTCACGGATTTAGAAACGATATTTGCGCTAAAACCTACCCAAGGAGAGGTGGATTCTAAATATGAAGTTTGGTGGAAATATATATTTAGTAGTTTTCAAGTTATAGAAGGACAGACAAACAGACAAACAGACAAAGAGACTAACAGACAAACAAACAGAAAAACAGACACAAAAGCTAAAAATGATGCAGATGGTCATTATTACACCTGAAACGGATAACTGTACGGAAATTTCGCCAAAATAATCAATGTACAGATGTACGAAAATTTTTAAGCCCACGAAACCTATAGGTTATCGTTTTGGATATACTATACGACTGTGTTCTTATGCTGAGCCCAAAATTTGAGCCCCCCCAGCGTGCCCCCTTCAGGGAATTTTGAGAATTTCCGATTTTTCTAGGGATCTTGGGGTCATCAGTTTCCCTCGTACCAAGTTTCAAATTTCTGAGATTTCTGGAAGTGCCTCATTAATTCACGTCTTTTTTCATTTTTAAATATTTATATATACATCGCTCCAGCCCGACTTGCTTTTATATATATAGATAGATGACGGATAAGTATGAGCACGTTGAAAAGTGCAGACTTCCACTTCGAGATTCATATCTCCTAAACGGTTTATGATATTAAGAAACGGTTTGCGCCCTCAGACGCCTCATTTATCGCTCTACATGTTTGTTTCTAAACCATTTCCTCGTATCTCCCATATTAAGGGGGTAAATTGAGTTCAAATTTTGAATAGGGTGAAATTTGGGTGCATTTTTAACATTTGACATTACATTTTGCCTACTTATGTATAAGCTAGAATCATGAAATTTGGTACACATATGTCCCTTAATCGTGCCAATGTGCGCACACAACGTGATGATCCTATCATTGTTATAAGTGTGTCAAACAATAAAATATACTTGTAAAAATCATCAAATTTACGAACAATCCAGAAATACGGCCAAATTTAACGTATAAGGGAGAGAGATACGACAAAATGTCACAGGACCAAAGTTGTAGATCACTCCGAACTGAAGGGACATTGTGCCATCCGTTTTGTGATACGACTTACCGTTTAGCCAAAAAATAGCTCAAAAGGAATGTCTGCACAGTCATTAAAATTGCCTCAATATTTCGATATCTTTTGGGGGTAAAAGGTGAAAAATTTGAACATCTTGGAATTTTCCCGTCGGTTAGGGACCAAAAGCTATAATTTCACCAAATTTCAATTGTCTACCTCGTCTCGCAGGTTGTGCCGCCATCTTGATTTGGGGGGATGCGGGATAAAAATGAGGAAATTCCCGAAAATTTTTAAGCCCACGAAACCTATAGGTTATCGTTTTGGATATACTATACGACTGTGTTCTTATGCTGAGCCCAAAATTTGAGCCCCCCCCAGCGTGCCCCCTTCAGGGAATTTTGAGAATTTCCGATTTTTCTAGGGATCTTGGGGTCATCAGTTTCCCTCGTACCAAGTTTCAAATTTCTGAGATTTCTGGAAGTGCCTCATTAATTCACGTCTTTTTTCATTTTTAAATATTTATATATACATCGCTCCAGCCCGACTTGCTTTTATATATATAGATGACGGATAAGCATGAGCACGTTGAAAAGTGCAGACTTCCACTTCGAGATTCATATCTCCTAAACGGTTTATGATATTAAGAAACGGTTTGCGCCCTCAGACGCCTCATTTATCGCTCTACATGTTTGTTTCTAAACCATTTCCTCGTATCTCCCATATTAAGGGGGTAAATTGAGTTCCAATTTTGAATAGGGTGAAATATGGGTGCATTTTTAACATTTGACATTACATTTTGCCTACTTATATATAAGCTAGAATCATGAAATTTGGTACACATATGTCCCTTAATCGTGCCAATGTGCGCACACAACGTGATGATCCTATCATTGTTATGTGTGTCAAACAATAAAATATACTTGTAAAAATCATCAAATTTACGAACAATCCAGAAATACGGAAAAAATTAACGTATAAGGGAGAGAGATACGACAAAATGTCACAGGACCAAAGTTGTAGATCACTCCGAATTGAAGGGACATTGTGCCATCCGTTTTGTGATACGACTTACCGTTTAGCCAAAAAAATAGCTCAAAAGGAATGTCTGCACAGTCATTAAAATTGCCTCAATATTTCGATATCTTTGGGGGTAAAAGGTGAAAAATTTGAACATCTTGGAATTTTCCCGTCGGTTAGGGACCAAAAGCTATAATTTCACCAAATTTCAATTGTCTACCTCGTCTCGCAGGTTGTGCCGCCATCTTGATTTGGGGGGATGCGGGATAAAAATGAGGAAATTCCCGAAAATTTTTAAGCCCACGAAACCTATAGGTTATCGTTTTGGATATACTATACGACTGTGTTCTTATGCTGAGCCCCAATTTGAGCCCCCCCAGCGTGCCCCCTTCAGGGAATTTTGAGAATTTCCGATTTTTCTAGGGATCTTGGGGTCATCAGTTTCCCTCGTACCAAGTTTCAAATTTCTGAGATTTCTGGAAGTGCCTCATTAATTCACGTCTTTTTTCATTTTTAAATATTTTTATATACATCGCTCCAGCCCGACTTGCTTTTATATATATAGATTGGAATAGCTCAATGCAACCAGATTTTAACAAAGTGAAAGAATAATCAGAAAAATCATCTAATGATAACAGTAGCGGAAGAAAATTAAAAACTAACAAAATAACTGTAGAGACACAATAATTAACAATGAAACATAAAGACAAAAGAAAAGGATGAGTAAAATTAAGGACTGAAAGCAAAACGAAGAGAAGAACTTGTAGTTAGGCACAGTAAGATAAATATAGATATAACACATAAGTAACGATATAGAACAGTAAACATAAATAAATATTACATTATGTACAACAGAGGGGACAGTCCGACTCATTGTCTGAATGGTCAGCGTTGAGGCCTTCGGTTCAAATGGTCCCGGGTTCGATTCCTGGCCGGGTCAGGAATTTTAATCGCCTCTGCTTAATTCTTATGGCCCGAGGACTGGGTGTTTGTCCCAAAACTTTCCTCTTCATATTCACACAACACACTACACTACCAACTACGACAGAAACACGCAATAGTGATTACACCCCTCCATATAGCGTTGGCGTCAGGAAGGGCAGCCGACCGTAAAACTGGTCCAAATCCACATGTGCGACACAGTTCGAACCTGCGACCCACCAGGTGTGGGGAAAGCAGTAGAAAAAGAAATACAATAGAGGGGGACATTCGTGAGAAATACGGTACAGTATAGTTCATTTCCCTTTACACATGAGCATAGGAAAATGAACTCAACGAAAATTGTTCTGATGGACTGCATATCAATATGTGGCTGAGAGGCGTGACCAGTCTTAAGGGAAATAATGGATTGGAAGAGCATTGTCACATTAGCGGCTATGGCATAACAGCGACGATATGTCGGGGTGAACAGTCTCAAATTCTGTGTATGAATGGTGTTTTACTTTAACTGTGGAAACAAGGTTGAAATAGAGCTTTCAAGAAGAATGAACGTCGTGCCTGGTAGTTACTCAGCACGAGGTGCGTTACAAGCAGATGTGATGCGTGTACATTTTCAGAGCACTGTTAACAAAGAAAAGAACATTGAATAACAACGAAGTAGGTACCACAGGAGAAGAAGAAGAATGTTGAAAGAGAAACAAGAAACTTGTAAAGGAAGGCCCCACCTATGCAGCAGGTGAATTCTAATACTTTCACGTGGAAGGAGAGAAGTCTAATCGTAACACAAATCTTTCAACTTAATTTACTCAAAAACTAAGAAATGCGTATTTTGGCAGGTGCAGAAAACAACAAGTCAAGTTGTACTTCAGCTCTCTACCTCACCAAAGTCTGATTCTTTTTGTTATTTGCTTTACGTCGCACCGACACAGATATGTCTTACGGCGACGATGGGATAGGGAAGGCCTAGGAACTGGAAGGAAGCGGCCGTGGCCTTAATTAAGGCACAGCCTCGGCATTTGCCTGGTGTGAAAATGGGAAACCACGGAAAACTATCTTCAGAGCTGCCGACGGTTGAGCTCGAACCCACTCTCTCCCGATTACTGGATACTGGGCGCACTTCAGTGACTGCAACTACCGAGCTCGGTGAAGTCTGAAATCAAGGACCATTAACTTGGGAATGTCCTGTTATAAAATTAAGTACAGATATTTCCCCATTCAACAGCTAAATGTGGCCCCCGTGGCTCAGGCGGCAGCACGTTGGCCTCTCACCACTCTGTTCCGTGGTTCCAATCCCGGTCACTCCATGTGAGATTTGTGCTGGACGAAACGGAGACAGGACAGGTTTTTCTCCGGATACTCCGGTTGTTCCTGTCATCTTTCATTCCAGCAACACTCTCCAATATAATTTCATTTAATCTGTCAGTCATTAATCAACGCCCCAGAGGAGTGCGACAGGCTTCGACAACCGGCACAATTCTTATCCTCGCCGCAAGATGGGGCTTCATTCATTCCATCCATGAGCCGGTCACCGACTGGAAAACAGGTTGTAAGTTTTTATTTTCAACAACTGCATTGGAAGAAAGAAAAAAACACTTTTGAAATTTTACGTTTTCGAAAGAATATGTAACACTTCTTGGGATAGCGGTGATAAATTGATAAATTTATTAGGGAATATCAAAAACATTAATGCTAATAGTTACGCGAGAGAAACATGAAAATAAATGCACGTTAGTAGTTGTTAGGTGATCACAAAAATCAATTTTTTAAATAAAAATGTTTCGGACAATCCTTAAATTATAAATTGAGCGTTATGATAGCATAACTGTCTTGGTTTAGTTTCCAGCTACCATTAACATTGAATTTTTAAAAGGTTTGAAAAGTTACAAATCAGTTTTAAGTTCCTAACATTATATCCCAAGATTTTGGTTGTATTCTGCTTTGAAAATATATACTACGTAAATCACCTGTAATTAGAGCTTAGTCTCTGTTGGTGGTGCCAAATAAATAAATAAATAAATAAATAAATAAATAAATAAATAAATAAATAAATAAATAAATAAATAAATAAATAAATAAATAAATAAATAAATAAATAAATAAATAAATAAATACAATGGACAAATGTATATTCAAGACCAAGAAAAGACATATTTTATTATAAGGGATCATGACATGCGGTGAGGTATACAAAGTTTGACCCACATTGCAAGTACGGGCAGTTTTGTGTCACAAAGTGTACAAATTCTCCTCAGTTGTCGATTTTGTTGGACCATGTTGTATTTTACTACTCACTAGTAATTTTGCTGATGTGTTTACAACAAACGATGGCCACGCTCAATTGACGTATACACTTGCATACATGGTGGTGTCATCAATTACGTGACAAATTAAAGCCTTGTAGTGTAATGGAGTGTAAGGGCTGCAGAAATATTTATTTCCGTTGTAGGATAGATGAGGGAATACAGACATATAGAAACACTATGTAAAAAAGGTAATCTATGAAGCTACAGTGAATGATTTCACCAATCCTTTCAGTATTCCTCTGTGCGACAGAAATAATGACATTCTGAAAAGAGCAGAATGAATCTTTGAAACGAGGTGAAGCTGATTACATGCTACATGCGAAATGATCCATAACGGTGTTACAAGGAAACCGTAAGCCTATTAATTGCATCACTACTCAAACAAAATCATTTATGTCAAATTTTCCTTTGGAAAAGTCAAATTATCATAAACATGTCTTTCAATAAATAAAACTCAAATTTATAACGATTGATTAATTTATATATGACTATTCTTTTGAAAAAATTCACTTGTTGCGGTTGTTGGATCAATGAGACGGATGGTGATGTTTTGCTAAGACCAAGCAGTTTACAAACGTAGTTACTCGAACCGAAGATCTGCCACTACATTAGTTCTGTTTCTCTACTTCGTTTTCATTGATGTGAGAGAAGAAATTATACTCACACACGTATGTCGTCATTAAAGGCATAAATGCATTATTTCTTTTCTAGAAATTGTAGGGTATAGGGACTGTTACGGATCCAAAAGTCGATCAGAGACGTGGAGTTGTAATACATTCATGGAAATTCCTGGAGCTAAACAGGCCACTCCATCTGATTATCCACCCATATTAGTTTTAAAATTATTTTCCACTTGCTCTCTGCCAAGATGCTTCGGCTAGTTGATTTTCCCCAAAGAAGAAAGAGAAGTTCATGTTCAGTTTCAAGGAAGGGAATTCTGACGTATGGGATTTTCTCAACGAAAGGCGGATAACGTGGTCTGAGTGTGGATACGAGCAATTTCAAGTGTCTCGCAGTTACATCACTTATTCTTCCTTGTAGTATTTCTTCTTTTTCCTCTGCTAACTTGTACCATCTATCGGCCAAGTTAACACTTCCATATATTGTATGTAAGTTACACAACAGTGAAGACGTAGTTAATTTAGTATAGTGGGCTATGAATTGTGTGTGTGTGTACTAGAGGTGTGACAAACGGTTATTTTTGAGTAACTGCTACATCTGTCACTGCTACAAGAAAGTAACTGTGAAAAATTACAGTTACAAATAACGCCCAACGTTACTCACCTTTTATTGGTCACAGCCTGGTTACGGCTTCAAGCTTGTCTCCTTACAGCTGTGTTGCGAAGTCCCATTCATTCACTCGCACATGCGCGCACAGGTGAAAGTCGGTGCAGCAAAGCACGCATTCCTATTTGCTATAAAGTTGACGAGAGGCAGACAACGGAAGAAATGAGAAGACAACATAGCGTCTTTTCTGTAATCTAGAAGAGTGAGTTTGTTAATGCTCCGATCAAGGATAGAAGACACGAAAACATGATGATCTGACTGCCAAACCTCGACACAAACCGGTACAAGAGGATCGATTAAGTAAAATGAAGTAATGTTATGTTATCTATAATATGATATCTATAATATCAATATGGAAAGTTAGTAAACTAACTTATGGTTCAAGAAGAAATATACCGTTGAAAATTATAATAATATTATAATGTAGGTAGCGCTGCGCGATATCTGAGTCAACGATTACCGCTGAGCAGTTGAATATGTCATAACAGTTTACACTTTAGTTACCAGATGACAGCAGCAACTTAAACAAATACACCATAGAGTATATTATACACTGTAGTGTGCTTGACTTAAAGCAGTCTCCTACGAATGCGCTCTCACTTGGAAGACATGCGTACTACCTGAACTCTAAAAGTCACATTCTGTGTCTGTAAGCTGCTACTAGTGACAGTTCTCACTTCCCAGTTACTGTTTTCACTAATACGTTATTCTGCTGTCGTTACTCGGTAACCTGTTTTTTTGTCCTCGTTACATTTGTAACAGTGACAGGCGTGTAACTGTGGCAAAGTAACTGCTACGTTAATTTTCAGCCATTTCTAGTGTGTACAAAAAATTTCACTCTTCAATTACAGTGGAACCTCAATATCTGGAAGCTCGATTACTCTAATTTTCAGTATCTCGAAGTAACTTAAATTTCCCGCCTGTTTGTCCTATTCTTCACGTGTATTTATTTCTCTATTACTGGAAATTCGGTTACACGAATTTATCGATTTCTCGAAGCAAACATTTCCTCCGCTGAAGCAAAACACACTCTGCAACTCGAATTTTGTGCAACATTTACTGTGCAATACGGCATTTGTGCTTTGTGATGGAGAGTTAACGAGTAAAGAAAGGGTGAGAGTGCTGGGAGTTAATGTGACGGGAACTGAAAAACTAAAACTTCTAGTGATCGGAAAATCGTCGAAGCCTCGCTGTTTCTCGAGTGTGAATTAATTAACGGTTACGTACGAAAGCAACCCCCGAAGTCGCGGATGACAAGCTCCACTCGGCTGCGTGGTACTGACGAGAAGTTTCAATGTGAAGGGAGGAAAGATTAACAGTAGCAAACAGAAGAGACTAACAGATTTTTTCCTAAGGTGTTAACCGAGGTATGTTTATTGCTTTACTACTGTATGTACTGTATCCTGTCTTGTAACAAGTTGCTATAATAAGGGTTATAATTAGGGCCCGGCATTGTATGCACTAATAGGCTAGAATGCAAACTTACTGAAGCGAGAAGTAAGCATAGTCTACCTTCACAACGACTATGCTATGGGGTTTGCATGAACATTAGGGGTACGGCTCATCAGAACCCCTATAATTTATGTTACTCTTTCTACATTATGAAAGAGCGGGTGGCCGACACTTTCTACTAACCAAATTAGTTTGCAATCTAACCTATTACCGCATGAAAATCCGGGCTTTAGTTATAATTAAAGTGATGCGGTAAAATAGAGTTTGTTTGTATATTTTAAAATATTGTTAAAAATAATGTATTCAGTATTAGACCGTAGTTATACACGATTCAATTATGTGCTATACATGCTCAAAAATTGTATTCTCTATATCTCAAGATCCCAATAACTTGAAATAAAATTTAGCTCCCAAGGTGGCTCGAAATATCGAGGCTCCACTGCACTTCCTAAATTTAGTATAATAGTCTATGAATTGTGTGTGTGTGTAGAATAAAATTTCACTCTTCAAATCCTTAAATTATTATTCGTGGACCACAGTTTGGTAATGGCACTCTAGACTATAATGAGGTGAGGCCAAGTTCCATTTTTTTTTCACTGATCAGCAGTCTACCTGTTTCTCTTAGTATTTGACGTTCTGGTAATGGCCATACTGTTGCTTCATTTCCCCTTCGTGTTTCCCCTTTCTTACAGAACATAGGTGTTCTATGTATCCTGCATAACCTAAATCAACCCTCTGGCGAAAATGTGATCTACTGCACAGCACAAATGGAAACTGTCGACTGCCAGTCAGAGAAGACGTGTGGTCTGGTGGGGCCAGGAAGCAAGAGAAATACGTAGCGAGATAGAAGGCAATCGCGAGGCACATATTTGCCACTGCAAGATCACACTTTCACAAAGGGTGATAATATATACAATGCTTTTGTCCGTAGGCGGTGTTTACGTGGCGATATTTATTATTTGTACTTTCTTATACTTCATTCCGATGAGGCCTGCTAAGGACCACGTGCCAATTTCAATTCAACTCTTCATACTTTGTTGTTTTCTCTTCCTTTCTTTACAATATTCTTTCATCCTTTCACTATGCTGTTTCTTTCTGTCCTCGGCCCACTTCGCACCGGGTTTCTTGTTCAATCTTCCTTGGAATCCTTCCATACTTACTACCCTCTTTATAAAAATCCCTCTGTCCATAGCTTCTTCTTCTCTTATATTATTTCGTTCTAAATTTTTCTTTCTTTCTTTCTTGGATCGAGCTTGTTGTTGGCTTTTTGTCCCAAAGGATCTTGAAAATTCTTTTTATTAATCTGGAATCATCCATTCTGTAAAAATGTCCAAAAAATTGCAATCTCCTTTTTCGCACGGTTTCTGTTATGTTTTGTATGTTCCTGTATATTTCATCATTAGGTCTTAATTTCCATAGTTCTGTTGTTTTCACAGGGCCTAAGATTTTTCTCATGATTCTCCTTTCTAGCACCTCAAGTTTATCTAATCTATAGTTTAGTACCAGGCATTCACTTGCATATAGGCATTCCGGTTTCACCACTGCAGGTAGGTAAGGTAAGAGTTATTCTGCCCGAAGGCAGGTCCGAACCTCCACAGAGGTGTTCCTGAGCCGGAGGTTACGTGCGGTAGGGTGGCCAGTTACTTTCCGCTCCTCCATTCCCTTACCCCCCCACCAACAGCGCGTGGCAACCCATCCAACTCCTGACCACGCCCAATGTTGCTTAACTTCGGAGATCTCACGGGATCCGGTGTTTCAACACGGCTACGGCCGTTGGCTTACCACTGTAGTGTAGTGCGTTATTTTAAGATTTTTAGGTAGACACTTTATTTATTATAACTTCGTTAAAACGGTATCTGAGACTTCAAGAAAGCCAACTGTTCATAAAGAATGCCTACATGAGTACAAAATGAAATGAAAGAGGTAAGAGTGAAGGGGAGTTTCTACCATGATGGCTCTGATAATCCCCATATTTACCTTACATAATTCCATGGAGGTGCTTGAAAGCGTGCAGCTTTGCACATTATGACTCTGAGTTCACTAAGAGACCGAAGTTTTCACTTTGAAAACTTGCTTGTGTACTAAAACCTTAAGGCCCGCTTGTAAGCTTTTATTGATGCCTCTAATAGTAATTACATGATGTAAGTTATCACGTCTATCAAACCAGTTAGGAATTTCGCAAACGTGTCTAATATTGGCGCCACGAAATCTGCGGATGAACTGAAACTAAGGCTTCTTGCAGACGAATAATTCACATAGTACTCCTTAATCAGAACAAGCCATTCTAATGTAAATATCACTTCCTAAGCAGGAATACTTGCAAGAAACATGCACAGAAACTATTTTGCCGAAATAATCTTATGAACACTGACAATGATGGAGAACTAAAATCTCGCTATACCATTTTGATGTGACGAAACTGTACGAAATGGTGGTGAATAGATATGGCTATTATAATTGGTCCTAAACTATCGCGTCTTGTATGATACAATACCCACTTTCTCTCAAAAGAAACTGGACTCTTGGATCAGGCAGACATGCTATTCTCAGGCAAAATCGTAGGAATGGATATGGTTTTTACTGTACAGTATCATTTCTTGAGAACGATAAGTGAGGCGGACTATGCACTACATAAAAGGGTTCAGCGTTTTGAAGATGGGTCTCACTCACTGTCTCTTACACGTATTTTTGCATTGCAATGGGTAATCTCATGTGCACAGTGTGTACGTAATATTGCTGTAAGATGTTACATAAGATAGACTAGGAGATTTGATTTGACTTCCGTAGGCGACCTGCACGTCGTGATGAGGATGAAATGGTGACGAAGACGACATTCCCTGCCGAGAATCAAACCCGGGACCCCTGTGACCAAAGGCCAGCACGCTAACCGTTTAGCCATGAAGTCGGACTCCTATCAGGTTATATATATTGAAGGAACAATAAGCACAGCTGATTCACTTGGTGTTTGTCTTTATGTTCAAGTTCCGCCAGGCAGGTGCGAAACTAGTTGTACGTTAACTTACCCATGCGTAGCTGCGGTAGGCGAGTTATCTGTAGCGCCAGGTCGGCAGCTGAACAAGATGATGTAATCTTAATATTTCAGACAGATAAATAAAATCACGTTATTGATTTCGACCGGAGTTTAGTTCTTTATAACTGTTAGTGCTAATAAGCTTATTTTGGCAAAATAGTTTGTGTGAATCTTCGTCCGACTCATTGGCTGAATGGTCAGAGTTGAGGCCTTCGGTTCAGATGGTCTCGGGTTCAATTCCCGGCCGGGTCATGGATTTTTATCGCCTCTGACTAATTCTTCTGGTCCGGGGACTGGGTGCTTCTGTTTGTCCCAACACCTTCCTCTTCATACTCAGGGAACACACTACACTACCAGTCGCTACAGAAACACATGATAGTGATTATATCCCTCCATATAGGGTTGAAGTTAGGAAGGGCATCTGGCCGTAAACAGGGCCCAATCCACATATGTGTGATACTTTTAGCACCCAGACCCCACTGGTGTAGGAAAAACGGTAGGAAAGGAAGATGAGTTTCTGTGAATCTTTCTTGCAAGTTCTTGTAAGAAGTTATGTTTACATTCGAATGACCTGTTTTGATTATGGATTACTATGTGAGGTATTCGTCTGCGAGAAGCCTCGGTATCAGTTCAACCGCAGATTTCCTGGCGCCAATATTAGACACGTTCGTTAAATTACTAACTGGTTTGATAGAAAAGAGTTCGGATTTAGGAAAGGTTATTCCAGTGAAGCTCAACTTGTAGGATTCCAGCAAGATATATCCGATATTTTAGATTGAGGAGGTCAAATGGACCGTATAGCTATTAACCTATCAAAGGCTTTTTATAGGATAGATCATAGGAGATTACTGACGAAAATGAGGGCTATTTGGCTAAACAAAAGAGTGACTGAATGGGTAGTTACATTTTCTAGAAAATAGAATTCAGAGAATTAGAGTAGGTGACGTGCTATCTTATCCTGTAATAATTAAGATGGGGGTGCCGCAGGGCCGTATTATTGGACCTTTATGTTTTCTTTTATATATAAATGATATGGCTAAAGCCCTGCAGTCACACATTAGGATATTTGAGGATGATGATGTACTCTATAGTGTAGTAATTGAGTTGCAGGATTGTGACCGACTGGAGACGGGCTTAAACAATGTTGAGAGATGGACAGCAGACAGTGGTATGAATGTAAATGGCATGAAAAGTCAATTTTTAAGTTTTCACAAGAGGAAAATTCCTCTCAGTTTTAATTACTGTGTTGATGGGGAGATAGTACATCATGGGGAAGACTTTAAGTACCCAGGTGTTAATATAAGGAATTATCTTAAATGCGGTAATCATATTAACGAGGTAGTTAAGAAAGGTTACAGATCTCTTCACATGGTTATGAGAGTATTTCTGGGTTGTAGTAGGGATGTAAAGCAGAGGGTGTATACGTCTCTGGTAAGACCGTGGTTAGAGTATGGATTCCATGTATTGGACCCTCATCAGGACTAGTCGTTACGAGAACTGGAAAAAAAATAAAAGGAGAGCAGCACAATTTTTTTGGGAAATTTCTGATAAAGGAGTAGTGTTACGAAACTATTGCAAACTTTGGGCTGGGAAGACTTGGAAGTAAGGAGACGAGATTCTAGACTATGTGGTATGTTTCGAGATGTCAGTGGTGAGTTGGCGTGGAATGACATAAGTAGAAGAATAGCTTGAGTGGAGCTTTTACAAGTAGGAAATATGAGGATAAAGTTGGAATTTAAGTGGACAGATTGAAGGAAATATTCGTTTATAGGGCAAGGAGTAAGGGATTGGAATAAATTATCCAGGAAAATGTTCGATGAATTCCCGAGTTCGTTGAAAATATTTAAGAAAACTCCAGGTAAACAATTGATAAGGAATCTGCCACCAGAGTGGCAGCCCAAAATGCAGAAGACTGATTGATTGATTGATTGATTGATTGATTGATTGATTGATTGATTGATTGATTGATTGATTGATTGATTGATTGATTGATTGATTGATTGATTGATTGATTGATTGATTGATTGATTGATTGAGTAGGAATACGGTACGTAGTATAGTGAAGGACTTCCCCATCATCGAGTTCGTTCTTTACGAAAAGAAATGTAGGAGGTGAACTGTGTTAACATATGAGAAGGTCGATGAAATTCTTGCTTTCTAGAAAAGAAACTTCACTAAATATCTATAACCTACTAGATCAATTTCGTTATTAAATATTGGAGTTGTTGAAAGGAGAAATTTACCCAATAGAGAACTACAGGACAACATTCAGCAATTTATATGGAACATTTCAGAAGCAGAACTCTGTCGAGTGTCTGCGAACCTTTTCACTAGATGTAAAATGTATTTCAGAGCTGAGGAATGGCCCTTCGAGCTGCTCCTTTAACGCCATCAGTGGCGGCTGGTGGTATCTGAAACTGGGCGTTGCACCAAATGTCACGTTTTTATACCTTATAGAAGTAACAAGAGACTCTATTATCGTTAAAAGTAATGAACTACATTCCTATTAAAACTGAAATATATCCGGCAACCAAAATGCAGGAATTAAGAGGCTAGGTACACAATATAACTACAGTTGTTCTTACCTCATTTAAATTGCCGTTCTGTCTTTCATTGAGGCAAAATTTTGGTAATATTGTGGGTGGACCACTGTGGCGTAACATAGTTACGTGGAAAAGATTTTACTGTTGCGAGAGGAGAGAAAAAGCAGGCATGAAGTCATCTCCACAAGGTGGTGCAATCTAACGGGGATATTTGGAGTTTTTCTCGATAGGTGGTTTGCTTGTCTCATGTAACACCCAAGGACCGATACTGGCGAGCGTGCTACCTGATACTATACAGGCTTAGGCTTACCGCTTGGGCGTTGCCGTAGGAAAGCAAACCCCCTGAGTTTGCCTGGAAGCCGGCAGCGTGTATTGGTCCATTACGAAGCAATAGTATATCGAACGACCATAGGTGGTTCATTTTAATATATTTTAGAATATACGTTAGGTATATTAAACCTTGGGAAGGTGGCTCCTTTTTCTCACCAGGGGTGGATAACACGACCGGGCAGTAGTCATGCATAATCCCATCCATGCATTTATCCTGCCAACCGAATGCTCTCTCCTCAGTTGGTGGCTATCCGTAACTGGGAGAGAAGTGTTCATTCATTTATTCATGCATGCATGACAATTTAATTCGGTCATGGAATCATTAAAAAAAACTCATTCATGCATTTATGTACACCTATATATAGTGTCTGTGAAAATGGAGGAGAACTCTGTACAGACTTATGATAAATAAATAAATAAATATATTAAACTAAAAATTTAGAAGAAAAGACGACAAATGAAGTGTAAAATTATTGCAAGTTGTGGAACACTGCAACAATACCACGCATCGCCCATGAACGTCAGGTAAGTTTTTAGTGTCTCGGTTTCACCAGTAATAGCTTTCTATAACAGTAGTTTGACGCCGAGTAACGAGTAGACACGACGCGCATTACTGGCCAGCGGGCAGGTGTCAGTACCGCGGCTTCAGTTGTGCTGCTTCGCTTTTATAAAATAAAGACCTTGCACCTGTATGACGTAGTAAGCTGGAAGTCTATTTTAAGGTACAAAGCGGTCGTGAAAACTAAATATTCAATTCGGACGACTCACCGTGGGAGTCTAGAGCACTGTATAAAGTTCTGCTGGTCATATCTACTACAACTTTAACTAAGGTTCTTGAAAACAGGACAAAGAAAAGGCAAGAATGTTATAGGCCAGCGCAGCTCAACCGAGAGAGTATGGGACTCGAAATTCGAAGGTTGTGGGTTTGGATTCCTACGGTATCTGGTTATTTATTTTTGTTCTGTACTTAATATCTCTTCGGCTTGCTCTATACAGAGTATAACATAAAATTACTGCAGTAATAAGGTGGGCAAAGAGTTGGGAATGAAGGTCAACATTGGCAGGACTAAGGTTATTAGAGTAGGAAAGGAGGAAACTGCTGTTAATATAACAGTAGAGGGAAACCGTACACATATTTCGGGAGTTTTATTATGGCGATACTCCCGAGATTAAAATCGATATTTTGGTGAATTTCTTTTTATGACTGAATTTGAAAGGACTGAGTTCCTTTTCTCTTGTCACGAAGTTTATCCGCTGAATTCGAACAATTTATCACTGTAATAATGCTTTGTTTGACAATTGTAATTTTACATTTAAATCCTATTCTGAGAAATGTAACAAAATTTGTATGGTATATGCATCACAGCTATATCAAGAAATGTGGGTATGGAATTTTTGATTGCAGAATTTTTTCAAGTAGTAGAGATTCTAAGTACAAAATTTTAGAACGTAAAAATTGCACAAACTTTAGTACGATATATCTCCTTATATACATTATGTACAGAAAAAAGTATGTAGTGCTTTTAAAAGAAATATTATCTACCTAATTACGAATTTACATTAATATGCTAATTATATTTCATGAAAAATGGATTTAAAAATTTGAAAAAGATATTTTGGAAAACTATTAATTGTATATGAAAGAAATTGTCATGATATCTCTACTTTTATATAGGTCACATTCCAACAAAGTTTCGTGAAAATCCATGGATTAGGTAAAAATATATTTTTATCTCCGGAGTGTCGAGTAAGATGAAGAATATCTATGGGAAAAGAAGCGTGCGGAAACATGAGAGGGCTTTTGACGTCTAACACAATGGCTAATAATTTAAGAAAGAGGTTCGCGTAGTGTTTTTATGTGGAGTGTGGTTTCATACGGAGCTAAAACATTGATATTAAGAAAGAAAGATAAAAAGTATTTGGTAAGTTTTGAAATATGGTTGTGGAAAAGAATAGAAGAAAAGTGAAGTGGATAAAGCGAGAAATGATGAAGTGCTAAGAAGAGTAGTTGAGAAGGTAAGCCTAATGAAAACGATAAGGAATAGGAAAATGTCCTCGTTGGGTCACATACTACACAGATACTGTTTTAAACAAAGGTTGATGGGGAGGAAAAATACACTTAAGAAAATGGAAATTGCAACACCATGAAGGCATTGGTCGTTTGTGTTGATTTTCCGTATATATATGGAACGATGCTATGTAGGTATGTAAACGATCAAAGTTTCAGACCCATTGGATTGTTGCTACAGGTCTCCCCACGTGATTGGTCGCGGAGGAATCAACTCCAGTATACGGACTCAGGTGTAGCGTAGTTAACTTGCAGTCTGTGCAGTGACGTGTTCCCCGTCAAACATGCCTCGACGACAATGAAGAGCACGCTATCAACAACTGTCGCCGTTTGAGAGGGCTCGGATAATTCGGCTGTGTGAGGCTGGATTATCGCTAAGGACTGTCGCTGCACGTGTTGGCCGACAGGCATATACGGTACAACGTGTATGGGAGCAGTGGTCAAATGAAGGTACCCACACTCGTAGACCTGGCACAGGCCCAGCGCGACGGACAACTGTGAGAGAGGATCGCCGCATCATTCGGATGGCCCGGATGGAACCCCATGCAACAGCAGCGCAAATTCGAGCAGCTTGGCACCCCACGTTACACAACAAACAGTTGATAATCGCCTGCGTGCAGTTGGCTTACGAGCCCGTGTCCCTGCAGAAGGTGTTCCATTGACCCCACAAAAGCGACGTGTAAGGCTGGCCTGGTGTCGGGAAAGATCGACGTGGGTCGACGAATGGCATAGGGTCGTCTTTAGTGATGAATCGCGCTTCTGTCTTGCCCGCAGTGATCGCCGGAATCGTGTGCGCCGACGTACCGAGGAGAGGGGCCGCCTAGATCTTATTATCGTGAGGCACACTGGGCCAACACCAAGCATTATGGTCTGGGGAGCTATTGGCTTTAATGTGAAATCGCAATTAGTGCTTGTTGAGGGCACTATGCCTGCTCGACAGTACGTTTTTAGGATACTCAATCCAGTGGTTGTCCCTATGATGGCGAACATTGCTAATGGGATGTTTCAGGAGGACAATGCCCGGGTTCATACTGCAGGCATCTCCAGAGGAGCTCTCCACAACATCAAAACCTTAGAATGGCCCGCCAGTTTCCCGGACCTCAGTCCTAATGAGCATGTGTGGGACATGATGGGTCGACAACTGGCCAACCGTCCTCAGCCACCCATAACTCTGGAACAACTGACCTGTGCACTGCAGCAAGCATGGGCCACAATTCCTCAGGAAGCGATCCAGGGCCTTATTGACTCCATGCCTCGATAAATTCATCAATGTATTGAAGCTCGTGTTGGGCACATCCTATATTGATTGTTGTCTAAACGTGCAGTCAGAGGGACCTGAAAGTGTAATCATCGAATCACAGTCAAACACTCGTCCTGCATGTTCAATTGCAGCAATGTAGCACCACTCCTTCTGGGTGTTGAAATTTCCATTTTCTTCAGTGTAGATGTAAGGAGGAGGTTTGGAATGTTAACAGATGTCAAGCAAACTAGAAGCTATGAACAACTCAAACAAGATGCTCAGGACGGAGAATCATGGAGGATGTCCACTTGATGCCTGTCACAAGATAAATCCACATAAGGAAAAGAATAAGAATAAGATTGTTTCCAGGACCCATTCCTCACACGTAGAAGAAGAAAATATGTTATAAGGCATGGATCCGGAAAGGCTTTATTTCCATGTTAGAGCTTATTTTAAACACAGTACATTAATTATGGGGAACGCACAGAACGGAACTTATCATTATACCACATGGAATTTTTCCTTCCATGAATTGTTCTAAATGCCCTCCGTTAGTATTGATACATGAAGCGATGGGAGGAGCTGTAATGGTTCTGTAGTACAACTATCTCCATTATTCATTCCCCAGAAGCCTTCGTATAAATACAGCCTTAACCTCTATCGACCCTACGTTTGAGCTGTGTTTTATCTTTTCCTGGCCGAAACAATTAGTGTAACTTGTGGCGACCTTTTGTATCACATATGGTACATTCTGCGTTTCATGTCTGTAATTGTTGTGACTTCTTCTGTTGCAAGCTGTAGGTGGCTGCACGGTGTAAAAGCCATAACTTGGTATAGTCCCGGACGTATCATACATATATTATACAACCAAAAATAACCCTAGAATCTTCTTTATTTGTTTACCCTCTAGGGTCGGTTTTTTCCTCGGACTTAGCGAGGGATCCCACCTCTACTACCTCAAGGGCAGTGTCCTGAAGCTTCAGGCTCTGGGTCGGGGGATACAACTGGGGATGTTGACCAGAAACTCGCCTAGACGGCCTCACCTACTATGCTGAACAGGGGCCTTGCGGGGGATGGGAAGATTGGAAATGACAGACAAAGAAGAGGGAAGGAAGCAGCAGTGGTCTTAATTTAGGTACCAAACCGGCATTTGCCTGGAGGAGAAGTGGGAGACCATAGAAAACCACTTCCACGATGGCTGAGATGGTAATCGAACCGACCTCTACTCAGTTGCCCTCCAGAGGTTGAAGACCCCGTTCCAGCCCTCGTACCCCTTCTCAAATTTCGTGGCAGAGCCGGGAATCGAATCCGGGCTTCTGGGGCGGGGGTGGCAGCTAATCACACTAATCACTACACCACGGATGCGGACACCCTAGAATCTGTCTTCAAAATATTCCAAAAATACTGTTTTTACAGGTATATCTTATTTTGAAACTTAAGATCAAACTGAACAGGAAAGAAATTAACTAAATATCAAAATTTCCCCCCTATAGAGCCCCACCCCCATGTAAAATATTATTTTTTACATTTATCATATTTTGTTATCTAAGAGTCCATTGCACACAAAATTGTGTTTCTAAATGTCTAAATTTTGTCTTGGGTCTCTAGAGAATAAACAAAACAGAACTTTGTATTAGCTATATTTTGCTTTAGCCCATGGATCAAGAGATCACAGCAGATAGAAGTTACTGTTGTGTTGGATATTGATGATAATTTTATAACGAAATGGGCTTAGTAGATGACTATGATTGTTATGTATGACAGCATACAGACACATACTAAAGGAATACACTGCCCAATATTCGCTTCAATGCCTGCGCGGCCACCTCTGGGAAATCTGTGTTGCTGAAACTTGAAATGAGCTGCTGCATTCATTCATATTCCTACATTTTTCCTTTAATTTTATTTTCAGGAACTGGAATATTTGTAAATGATATCGTAGTTATGTTTAGTTCGACAAAATATACTTGTAATTACATTTGTTGGAATTATGTAGCCCATGTTTTTCAATATATCTTCAGTTCTAAAGAACTCTTCTTCTTCTTCTTCTTCTTCTTCTTCTTCTTCTTATAATATCGCTTTTCCTAAACATGTGGAGTCGCGGTGAGAACTGTGTTGAACACGTGGTTTTGGACCTGTTTTATAGCCGGATGCCCTTCCTTACGCCAACCTTATGAGGAGGGACATAATCACTATTGCGTGTTTCTGTGGGGGTTGGTAGTGTTGTGTGTTGCCTCAATATGAGGAGGAGACTGTTGGGGACAAACATAAATGCCTAGTCCCTGAGCCAGAAGAATTAATCAGACACTATTCAAATTCCCGACCTGGCCGGGAATCAAACTCAGGAAACGAAGGCCTCAACGCTAACCATTTAGCGACGGTGTCGGACATTCAGATCTAAAGATCATACAGTAATACTATTTACTGTAGTAATGGAGGATAACACCAGAATCTTATTTATGTGCCAAATTACCTTGTTATGTTCTTATTAACCAAAATTTCATTTTTCAAATTTTTAAGTTTTTTACATTAAAACCAGATGGTATACAGACTCAGTTGCCTTTCAGTATTATAAAGTAATTTATTATCATTGCTTATGGTAATGTTCTTGCCAATATCTTTGTTGGATTAGTTTTGATGATTTTTAAAAGAAATACGTGCACTTTGCAACAAAAATGGATGAAGACAAACAAACACATGTCAGAGACTCATTACACATTTTCCAATATATCTTCGGAACTCGGAAACATATAGTGATATTATTTACTGTGGAAATAGAGAATAAATCCAACATATTTATATCAACAGTTCGTATAGAAAGCCAGTAATTTTGTGGAAAATTACTTGAAAATTGTCTTAATCAATATTTCAATTTTAAAATTTTCATTTAAATCATACGGTGTAAAGGCTCTGATACTTTAAATATTATAAAGTGATTTATTCTCTTTGTTTATGTTAAATTTCATTTCAGTATATCTATTGGATTTGTTTCCATGATTTTTTTAAAGAAATAAGTCCATTTTGCAGTATAATGGCTGACAGGAGCTGTGTAAGTAAAAGGGATAACCTTGGTTTAACGCAAGGAAAGGCTTCATTGCTCCAACAACACTAAGTAAAATAAGGCGAACAATTAATAAATTAAAATAGAATTTGATTTGCATTTTTATGCTGACATCCAGAAATAGTGGCACAGGTTTCGAAAAATATAGGTCTTTCCTTCCTTGTATAACCAAGAAGATCATCCTCATACATTGCATGGTTGAAAAAATTGAGTTTAGTCAAATTTATTTCAACTTGCGTTGTGCAATCAACTGCCCCTTTATTTCTCATCAAGTTTTTGTTCAACAACATGGATGAATAATATTTGAAACTTTGGATCTTTACGGTACTGTTATTTGTTACTTAACAGTAATATGGTGTCTTGAAAGGATGGTTAGAACATGACAAACATCAGAGATTCGTAGATTCAAAACAAATCAAGTATGTTACACGTCTCTTCCTTGCGTGTTCCATCTCGTCCTGACTTAAACGGAATCTACAGGGCCAGTGGCTGGGAAATTGAACTGTCTGTCACGCATACCGAGAGAAGACAGAGTAAGTTAGGTGGACGGATGTTTCTCCTGGGTTCTTTAGAGCACAGTTAAAAGTGTGAATAGATAAGTCACAGGATTGCGCGCAACTGCAAACAGACCTAGACGAAGTTGTCAGAACAAATAATTTCCAAAAGGAAACTTTATTTAAATAAATACCTACCTGTTCAATACTGTATAACTAATCTTCTATATACAGCTGCCCCTGTTCACTCAGTTTTATGCAACCCACAGATTATTGCCTAACCTAAAAGCATTTACCTTGGCTGCTCACAGCGATACATGGTCTTACTATGCGTTCTATAATTCGTTTATTGTGTCAACAAAATCAGCATTAACGATAAAACACCATATGATAGTAAAGAATCGTGAACATTCTGTATCACAGAAACTTCATGTACAGAGAATATAATGAATGAATTACTACAGTAGAAGTAGTGTTGATATAACACTAGCAAACGACAGCTCGTGGTAGCCGAGTGTGCTTCAAGTTAGGGAAGGAAAGAGGTGCTCGTTAATCGGAGGTTCGAGTCCGATGTATGACGACTTTTTTAATTTCGTTGTTAAGTGTTCGTGTGAGTCGCATTGTTGAAGACAGACGAAAATCATGATCAGTTCTCATGTTGAAGGTACTGTGTTATGTTCGTTCCTAAGTAGCTCCTTAAAGAGCTATTTGCAGTAAAATAAGCTATCACCGACAGACGAGTATTGCGCTTGTGCACGGCCATCCGTTTAATGAAGAAAATGTTCAAAATGATCACCTCTTTCGTTAATGCATATCTGAGCACGGTAGAGATGAGTCATTCTTGCTTGCTGCAACGTATGTTATGGAAACTGCCTGCCCTTTGCTGTAAATATGTTTATGTGCTATTTCATGTGCCGTACGTCTGAAGTCCAGTCGTTCTTCGAGTGGAACGTGCGCAGTTTCTCGGTTGAATGGGTGAGTCATAATGCCGACAATAAGTGCAGTGCGCTTCATTCGTTGTAGCTGTTTGTCATAAGAAAATCGCCTGTTATTATTCCTTTATGATGTATGTTTTCTTTCTAAAGGTGAAAAGTGACTTTTGAGACTTAAGAGAGTTAAGACTTAATAAGTTAAACCTTAATTACGAATGCCTTTATGAGTATTAAAAAACTGAAAAGTTCGTGGGGAGATTCAAACTCTGAATCCGTCGAGAAAACCACATGCTGGCTACGATTATTACCTTATATCCACTTCAAGCGACAAAGAGTAGGTCTCGAATCTCTGTATTAATGGAATAATCTACGCTATTGTTTAGAAACTGATCTTGTATGTTACGTTCTGACGTGCAGGCAGGTTTACCTTGCTGCAAACACCACAGTATGATAAGGAATCATGTCTCTCTTAAGCCCAGATAGTTGCAACTTTTCCCTACGCGTAAAGTATGTACCTACTATTTGGTTAAATGGGTCTAGCATAATGTTTTAGGCGGTATTCACAATGAAGTTGACCGTAGTTGGTGCTTATGTGGCGATAATTATTATGTCTTTTTATTATAACTTCCTTAGAAGAAGATCTGAGACTTCAGAGGAGTCTTCGTAAAGGATGCCTAAAAGAGTACGAAACGAAAATTAAAGGAGGCACGACTCAGTAAGGTTTCGAACCCTCACTGCTCCATGTAGCTTAACCACGCAGATCTAACAAGGCTAATTCGGCGCGCCTACTTCCAGCGTGAACGTCCAGCTCTTACAACTCTGTATTGATGAGGGGAGCGAAAGTTCTCGCTTCGTAAATTTACTGATGTGTTACAGCCTTATGATCCAGTTTTATGATTTTATTGAACGCTGTAACGGTAGTAATTACATGGCGTAAAGTATCGCATCTGATGTACAGCATTTGAGTGCCATAGGTTATGAAATACTGTGAAAAACACGTTTCTATCAATTTCGATGTGATGAGACTATATAAAATGGCGGTGAATTGACATGCTTCTAATTGGTTCTAACCTATCACGTTTTCTATGATACTGTGACCACCCTTTTCTATCAAAAGAAAAGGGCCTCTTGTGCCAATCAAGTGCGCAATTCCCTACCGACAGCTGTAGGAGTAGCTATGGTTTTGCGGTAATACAGTGACATTTTGTGAGAATGACGCGAGTATTGGACTCCACAAGTGGTGCAGTGTTTTTCAGAAGGGACTCACTGCCCCCCTTGTATCATTTCTGTATTGTGCGTGAAAGTTTGTATCGGGCTAACTGCATATAAAATTGCTATAATATGTTGTGTAAGATAGGACTGAGATACATCTAATTCCTAGCTGGTTACATATGTTCGGGAAAAAAAATTGGGGCAGCTGTACAATTTATCGCGCCTCTTGCAACTGTACCTGGTAGGTCTGTTCTTTTTCCTATCAAAGTAAGCACAGCGAACCCCTGTGGTGGCTGGAATTCTCTAGAGGGCATTCTTTTGGTTAAAGTTTGAAATTTTCACAGATCCTTGACGGAGTATTAGTAGGCAGATTAAGGCAGCTCAGTTTCGCACATGTTCCGCTACAAGTTCGTAGGACAAGCGGCGAAGTAACTTCCTGCGTGGCACGGGGTTGTCAGGATTATTTGCTTTAACTTGTAACAAAGCATTATACATATGACCAAGAACCACAAACAGTGACATAAAAAACTCCAACTGAAGTAGTAGTAGTAGTAGTAGTAGTAGTATTTATTCATTCATCATGTCGTTTACATATTTACAGGACTCTGTTTTATATATACATAACTCTTCTAATAACATTATTACTTGAGAAATATTAATCTTATAACTAAACCACATATATTACAGAAGTAGTAGTATTATTATCAACATATTAATACTTAAAATAAATTGAATTTCTAACTATCTCTTGCACACATTAAATAAATTATTATTATTATTATTATTATTATTATTATTATTATTATTATTATAATACAAAATCACACCAACCTCAACAGAGTCGAGTAGATATCAGTAAAATACCACGTAAGGTGAAACCTTGTGTGTGGTAATTTAGAATATTAATTACATAGTGAGAAATATATTTTAAATGATGCCTGAAATACGAGTATGGGTATGAGTGAATGACGGATATGATCAACAGCACATGGTGGAGCTTTAATAGAAATTGGATATGGTGACGTGATATTCTCATTTAGTTATTTCTTCCATAACAGTTTTATTATCCCTGACAAAGGATTTAAGACACTTCAGACTCATTTTCTAACCTAATAAAGTAGTTTGTAAAGAACCGGGAAGGACATTAAAGAATTTTGGAATGAAGTACAAGAAATTGCGCTTTGTTATGCTAAGTTTGGGTTTGTATAACATACAACGGTGGTTCATATTACTGCGTGTTGAATATTCATGTTTAATGTTCTCAATTATATTTTTGTTTTTGTTAATATATTTGTATATTTCAAGAGCATAGAGCTGTTTTACATTAAATATATTTGCTTCAGCATATAATTGACTACTTGGGTATAATCTTCCTTTCTGGTACATTATTCGTAATATAAGGTTTTGAACAACCTGTATTTTATTGATTACATTTTTGTAGGCTCCTCCCCATGCCAAAATTCCGTAGCTAAGAATAGACTGAACTAAAGCGTAATAAACCTCTCTTAACAATTTTATACTGGATATGTATTTTAAATTATGAAATATATAAACAGTTCTTCTGATTTTCTTTCTTAAATCGGTAATGTGACTTTTCCATTTCATGTTCGAATCAATTAATAATCCCAAATACTTGACATTATTTACTTTATAAATTTTGTAGCAGTTACAATTAAATTTACAGTTGATGTTGTGTACAATTAATTCATTAAAATCGTTTCGTGTATCTGTTACAGAAAAATTCATAAATTTTGTCTTTTTAATGTTTAGAAATAATTCATTATTATCTAACCATGCTTTAACTTTAAGCAGTGCTCGAGTTGCTCTCTGTCTGACGAGATTCCAGCTATCACCCTCAACATAAATGACTGTATCATCTGCATATGTTACGACGTGCGTATGTTCGGCATTTGCTATTGTTTTCTCTAGGTCATTAATAAATAGAATAAACAATAAAGGACCTAATACTGTGCCTTGTGGGACATCCTTTATTATCCTCATTGGTGTGCTTAGATGTTGATTAATTTTGACATACTGTAATCGATCTGTCAAGTAACTCTCAAGCAAATCCAGCACATTACCCCTAAAGCCGTATTTTTCCAATTTCTGGAGGAGCAAGCGGTGTGACACACTATCGAATGCCTTTTCAAGGTCGAGAAATATCCCTGTGGAGAGTAGAGAAGAATTAAGATTTTCGTATATTCTATTTGTTAAGGCGGATATAGCATCAGTCGTTCCGAGATTTTTAATGAATCCAAACTGTCTGGGCGAAAGTATTTGGTGTTTTTCTAAAAATTGGTAAATATTGTTCTTTAAGCATTTCTCGAATATTTTTGATATTGTTGTAGTTATCGAAATGGGTCTGTAATTTCTAATGTCACTAATATTTCCAGACTTGTGAAGAGGTTTTACTATTGTTGTTTTAAGCTGTTTTGGAAAGTAACCTAAGGTGAAGGAATCATTGATAATATTCAGCTACCCATACAAAGAGCCTACTTAAAATACTCGCACAAGCAGCAACAATTAGCAAACTCATACTGTCAGTCCGCATCAGCTAATTGTTTCAAAACTGCCGCATAGAATGAAGCGAAATGAGAGAACGGTATTGAAATTACATGTGTCGCAAGGTCAAGGACAACCGGAGGGAAGGAAAAAAGTAGCAACATACGGACTATGAGTCCGCGTGCTAGCACTGCAAGGTTAACTAAATACCACTTAAAACCGAGTAGAGTGCGCTTCAGTTTAACAGCGGCTAGTTTTGGCTAGCCTTGGAGCTCTACACTCGGGAGGCGGAGGGGCTGTCCTGAAAATTGTGTTCTGTAGTTTTCCATTCTCCCGCACTAAAGCGAACTCCGGGACAGTTCCTAGTATAGGCCACGGACACGCTTACCTCAACTTCTTCGCAAATCAAATCACTGTATCTAGTCTCAGTGACCTCAGAGATGGCGTTAATGTCAAGGAGGCCCGCCATACACTTGCCCGGGTACGAAATGAAAGCTCTTAATCCCCATCCCCATACCCCCCTATTACAAATAGCGTAGCACTATAATTAAAACGATATTGCATAGAAATTAACAAACAATTTAAATACTCCCAGCATCTCGAGACACTGATTTAGAGTCGACCTTTTTTTTACGATTTGGTTTACTTCGCACCGACACAGATAGGTCTTATGACGACGATGGGAGAGGAAGGAGCCAGGAACGGGAAGGAAGCGGCCGTGGCCTTAATTAAGGTACAGCCCCAGCATTTGCCTGGTGTGAAAATGGGAAACCACGGAAAACCATCTTCAGGGCTGCCGATAGTGGGGTTCTACACCATGGGGCCGGTCAGTGTAAATACACAGTTCAAAAAAATTAGGGGAACATGTTTCTGAACGTATGCCATGGTTCACAAAACAATACCTCACACGCTGGTATATTACCAAAGAAACATTTTTTCTTTACTGTTGAAGTATACAAAATAATATCGATAGATTCGCGTTGATTTTCAGAACACAAACAGAAATGTCCAAATAGGGGCGAAAACAAAGTGATAACAGTCCTCCAGAGTGGAATTTTATCACATTTAGAGAGTTTCAGTATGATATATGCCCTCCACGAACATTTATCACAGCTTGCCACTTACGTGGCATGCTCCGTATAAGTAGCCAGGGGTCACGTTGCCGTATCAGGTCCCATTCTTCAATGAGAGCCTGTTCGAAGTCTTGGGGAGTCTGTGGTGGAATAGGACGCCCACGAACACTTCTGTCAAGCCTATTCCACACATGCTCGATGGGATTATGGTCAGGCCTCACTGCTGGCCATTCCATCTCTTGAATGACCAGTTTTCGCAAGACAGCTCTGGTGATGCGCGCTACATGAGCCCTGGCATTGTCGTGCATGAGTACGAATTTAGGGCCAACACAGTATGCAACAGTCAACACGTGCTGTGGCAGTATCTGCTCGATGTACCCCGCAGCGGTAACATTACCACGGACGACGACAAGATCCGTACGGCCATCAGTACTGATGCCACTCCACACCATCATAAAACCTTGTTCAAGTCGGTCGCCTTCCTGGACAACATTTGGCATGTACTGCTCACCACGGCGCTTCCATACACGTTGACGTCCATCACGCTGTGTCAGGGGAAATCTGGACACGTCTGTGAACAACACAGGTCTCCATTGGCGAAGTTGCCAGTTGACGTGGGTACGGGCAAACAGAAGGCGAGCTGCGCGATGTTGTTGCGTTAAACGGGGCACTTTAACAGGACGTCTGGGTCGTGAGGACACTTCTCTTAACCTGTTCCTTACTGTCTGGTCAGATACTGTGACTCCAGTGACCCTCTTGTTGCAGTTCTCTGGCAGTTGCTGAACGACGCCACAACACACAGATGGTCAGATATCGGTCATCTTGTGGGGTTGTCATGCGTCTACGACCTTCTCCCACCCTCCTTGTAACTGGCCTGTCTCACTGTAGCGATTCCACAAGCGTTGAATAACTGACGGAGAGACATTGAGATCCACAGCAACACGACGAAAAGTCCATCCTTCCTGGATCAAAGTGAAGTCCTTGTGACTTGAACCTAGTTAAGATGTCCCATGGGATGTACTGGTTTACGTATAACGTGCTCAAATGGACGCAGTAGTCTGTGAACATCACAACAACACACGGATGAACCGCTTTTCACTTTGTTTTGAGGAGTCACCTAACAGTTTAATGCATGGCTGCGCCTACAGATGGAGTATAACTTCGGTCTGGCATTGGCATTCTCTGAGTAGCTAAGGTCACAAGGTATGCCGTACGACCATTGGAACCCCATCAACCAAATTAACGTTACATACCAGGCGTTACAAAACATGTTCCCCTAATTTTTTGAACTGTGTGTAACACTATCACAGACATTTTCACAGTATTTTCAAGATATAGGTGGTGGTAATTTCTGTTTTAAGAGGAAGTACAACTCTATTAACACTAATGAAAAAAATTGAAGGGGCCCAACACATCGAAAAATGAAAATAATGGTCAAAAATGACGAGGGCCATGAAGGGCGTGAAAATGAAAGTTTCATAATAATGTTATTAGATTTACTTTTACGGTTTTTGGAGACGCCAAGGTGCTGGAATTTAGGCCCGCAGGAATACTTTACGTGCCAGCAAATCTGCCGACACGAGACTGGCGTATTTGAGCATCTTCAGATAAGTACCGGTAAGTAAGTAAATTCATGTCCTCATTCCGAGGTGGTGCAACTCTTTTCCGGCACACCTCCATTGGAAGTGAGCTGCCATGTAACATTTTAACCATATACCAGCCCTCCTGTCATTCTTAAATCTCTGGTAGTACTAGGAATCGAACCCAGGCCTCTAAAGACGGCAGCTAATAGTACTAACCGTTACGCTACGGAGGCGGATGGGTAGGATCGATGAAAGTGAGGAAGCTGGGACAAGAAAGTGGGAACAATGCCCGCACTCAACTAAGAACCCCTTGGCCATCAACCCACGCTCCCAAGTTAAGAGCCCATCGGGCGCCCTTTAGTCATCTCTTACGACAGGCAGGGGCACCATGGGTGATATTCTACCGTCCCCACCTACCGAGGGAACAGGATATAAGCCTTCTCTTGTACGTACGTGGGACCGGTTATAAGACTGAGTCACAGTATTTTCAAAATTTGCCGAATTCATTTTTCAATATTTTTATTTTCAAGAAGAAGGAACACTTTTTACGATTTCCATTTTGGCACTTGTACACGATGACCAGTAATAATTATTTTTTCTACTTTTTTAAGGTCGCACAAACACATCGAAGGTTTTTGGCGACGGAAGGGTGGGAAAGAGCTAGGACTAGGATTGGGAAGGTAGCGGCCGTGACCTAAATTAAGATACAGCCCAAACATTTGCCATGTCCGAAATGCAAGGTGTCATCTGCGCGACGCAACTATTTGTACGTCAGTTGTTAGATTCTAAAAAACTACATGCAAAAAATCATTGTTCTAAATTAATAAGAATCCTGAGTTTACTGGGAATGATCTGTTAAAGTAGATAATACGAGTTATATGTTGTCGAAATTTATTTGCAACTATTACTTCCTCTTTTAGAACGGTTTAATTAATATGCAAACCATAATGATAAAACATATTAGAAATTACCTACAAAACTAAATTATTTAATCAGAAGAAAAACACATTAAGTATTTTCAATTATATAGTTTACGTGGATCATCTGCTGAAAGGTATAAAGTGGCAGGGAGAGATTCAGTTAAGTGGAAATATAGTAAGCAGTTTGCACTATGCTGACGATTTGGTCTTAATGGCAGACTGTGCCGAAAGCCTGCAGTCTAATATCTTGGAACTTGAAAATAGGTGCAATGAGTATGGTATGAAAATTAGCCTTTGCAGTTGGTAAGAAATCCAAGAGAACTGAATGTCAGATTTGTGATACAAACCTGGAGAAGCTAGATAATTTCAAGTATTTAGGATGTGTGTTCTCCCATGATGGTAATACTGAACCCTCGAACTTAGAATTATGGGGTCAATATACCCTTGTAGTGAGTGAGATTGGATCAAGGTGCAGTAAAGCTATTGCAGTGAGCTCGCAGACGCGATCAACAGAATTCTGTAAGAAGAAAGTCAGCTCCAGGATGAAACTATCTTTACATCGGTCTGTTTTCAGACCAACTTTACTTTATGTTAGTGAAAGCTGGGTGGACTCAGGATATCTTATTTGTAAGTTAGAAGTAACAGAGATGAAATTAGTGAGAATGATTGCTAGTACAAACAGGTTGGAACAATGACAGGAGGGTACTCAGAATGAGGAGATAAATGCTAAGTGAGGAATGAACTCGATGGGTGAAGCTGTACGCATAAACCCGATTCGGTGGTGGGGTCATGTGAGGCGAATGGGGTGGGGGAATTTGTTACTCTGTTATGGAGGGTACGAGAAGTAGGGGGAGACAAAGACTACTATGGTTATACTCAGTTTCTAACGATTTAAAGATAAGAAGTGTAGAAATGAATGAGGCCACAGCACTAGTTGTAAATCGAGGATTGTGGCGGTGTTGAATAAATTCACAAAGGCTTGCAGACTGAACGCCGGAAGGCATAATGGTCTATAATGATGATGTATGTATGTATGTATGTATGTATGTATGTATGTATGTATGTATGTACGTATGTATGTATGTATGTATGTATGTATGTATGTATGTATGTATTTATTTTGCCCATCACCCTTATGTAAAATTTAGTGCCCGTTTTCACACCAAGAGACATGATGAACAGCACAAATGCTGAGGGCTCCATTGGTTATCTTTGTGGTACTTAAGCAGAACCGGATATGTCAAAAAATAATAATAGAATGTTCAGTTTTAATGCGGATATGGTAGGGTTTGTAAGGAGGACTGTGATGACAAAACCTCGTATGATTCTGTTGCCCGTACAGTACGCTGTTTCCAAGTTTCCGATATGTTCAGTAAAACCGGGTGATTTGTTCTCTGAACTTGCTGAATTAATAAGAATGAAACTTGTTCCTTGTTTGTATTACGTTCACAAATGTATGCCACTTCAATTTATCAGGTGTATGCATAAGCTTTTACCGATTTTTGTGATAAAGAAAACACGTCATTTTCAAAGGAAATTCATTTTTTGTTCATTCAAAATACTGGCCATCGACTTCTACACACTTCGCCCATCTTTCAGGTAAGTTATGAATACCATGCCAGAAAAACTGCTTGTCTTTTGCAGCAAACCATTCGTAGAGCCATTTTCCAACTTCCTCGAAACTACTGAAGTGCTGCTCTGCGAGCGCTTGCCCCATTGATCCGAAGAGATGATAGGCAGATGGCGCCAGGTCGGGGAAGTACGGCGGGTCGGAAGGACGTCCCATCCAAGCAATTTCAACGTGTCATTCACTGGTTTTGCTATGGATCGTGTTTACCGTAGGTTTCTACCAGCAAACGATGACTTTCCACAGCCTTTTTATTTTGATTAAATAAGAAAAGCAATGTGTGCCGCAAATATTCTTTTTCAGGTACAAACGTAGACATGATCACGAACGACACAACACAGACGCTAGTGTTTGGCGGACTCAACTTGTGTGTGTTGGTAGATTATTGTCAGACAAGCAGATTGACGTATGTGTCAGATTTCCATACGCTGCGTACTGATCGCTGGTGCCATCTGTTAATGAAACCGGGAAAGACTTATGCATACACCTGGTAGAGTCACTGAAATGCATTATGAATTACAACGAGCTTGCCAACTTTTAAACGCCCCTCCTGGCAAGTTAACTTCTTTGACTTACCGAGTTGTACCTTAGTACCACAGATCTATGGCTATATGCCGGGCTGACGGAATAAAGCTGGCCTGGAAATTATTTTCAATAGGACTCACGTGGGTTTGACCCTTGTTATTGAACATCACAGAATTTGCTGGAAATGGCCACCGTTGACGTCGTTGCAGCGCTGTGTGGCACGCTTACAGCTCTGCCTGAGGCTAGCAGCAGTAGCGTTTTCAATATTCTGCTGTAACTCTTCCATTATGTGAGGATTTTTGGAGTACACCTGACCTCCAACTTGTCCCACGGATAAAAATCACACAGAGTGAGATCAGGCGATCGAGGTGGCCAGTCTTTTTACAATTCTTCGACACAACGATCTCTCAATTCCCACTTGCACAGATAAACGGCGTTGAGATTTCGTCGGACTTCATTCCAGGCTCTCCTTCACTTTTATGAGCCACAGAGCTCGTTTCGCATCATCATGCCACTAAGTTTTGCATTGCAGACTTTGCCAAAACACTTCTAGTTTTAAAGTCTTGCGCAAACAGTTCCGCAGAGGTTTACCACGAATCGTGCTTCGCATAACACTGGACATTGAACGTACACTGTTTTATTGTGAACGCCATTTTGTGTTGCATTCAACTGGTCATTAACCACGCCTGCTTCTCTTACTCACTCACACATAATGACACAGCGACGTACTCGGGATAGAGCATGCGGGAGAAGCACACATGTGACACCACGAGATTGGTGCCTCGAAATCATGGCTTTCAGCATTCCCTGTGTTGGGAAGTTGTCCTATTTATTAACAAGGCTCAATTCCGCCTCAGTCTTACACATATTCTCCCGGCTTCGTATTTTATCCATCCTGAATCGTACACTGTAAATACCGCACTGTCAGCAGGTGAAGATAAGGTGAGTTTTGAAATGTCGGATATGATTAAGAATGTTTTGGAATAAGATTGAGTGAGTATTGATGTGCTAAGCGTACATATTCTGGTCCGGCTGGAATAAAAGACTAAAATGCAATCATAAACTGAATTCTGATTTGGGGGAGGATAAGGGCGAGCCTTGGAATAATGTGACTCAACGCTTATCGTTGAGAAATACCAAGAGAATTGCGTTAAATTCTCAAATATTCATGATTGTATGAATAATTTATGTTGTTCAGGCATTTCGTTTGAGACATAGGGCGACGATATGAAATGTGATCACGTACGGTACGGATGTTTATGACACGTCATATTTATGTCTTTAAATTATCTACAGTGACAAAATTATGCAATTTTTCACGGGTCATATAAAGTCATATTTTGGCTTTTGTCATTTGGCGGTCATTTTTCATATTATGGTCATATTTCCCCGCGAATTTTCGTGTTTGTGTCATATTTTTATGTTTTGTTCCATTTTCGCATATCTGTTTGCAGTCGTCTCAAAGACGAATTTTTTCACATCTCTTAATTGTTTTCTGTAATTTCTTACAATTTTCACACCAGGCAAATGCTGGGGTTGTATCTTAATTAAGGCCACGGCCGCTTCCTTCCCACTCCTAGCCCTTCCTTTTCCCCTTCGTCGCCATAAGACCTATCTGTGTCGGTGCGACGTAAAGCAATTAGCAAAAAAAAAAAAAATCTTACAATTACCTTTGTTGGTAATATATATGTATGTGACTTAGGACGGTAAGATGTATGTAAAGAGACAGATCCGTGAAAAGGGACAGAATAGTGAGCCTCAGTTGAACTCTAATGATCTGACGGATTTCAAATATGCCCCAGTAACATGCTGCGATGTTGAGCGGTCTTTTCCCGTTACAAGTCAATATTGCGTGCAATAAAAGATCGTTCCTATTTGAAAACATTACAATGTATTTGCTATTGTAATTCTTTCTGATCACGCTTCAAAACGCGTCATTTATTTCATTCTGTGCAGAGTCGAGAGTTACCTCTGGATTGAGTAATTAAATAAATACAAAATATCGTAGAATAAAAAAATTATTACTTATTCATTATTGAATGCGCTACATTTTAAAAGTATATATATTCATTGAACGAATCAACGACTTCCCGCAAATATGGGTTGCCAAAATGTATAAAGTAAAGCGTATCAGGGTACAGAATGGTTCATGATAGCGGTACTATAGATATTTTAAATTACGGTGGGTCGAACAAATGAGATCTCAGGATGTGCACAGATCGACGTTTGGTGGTTGTAACTATTCTTTCAATGCTCTTCATAGACAGTTCGAATTTCTTCCAGAATTCTATGAAAAAGGCAGGTATTTTGGCATGAACACCAACCATTAGACCGATAATCTCTACTTCATTCAGCTGGTATTTACTTTTTGTAGAACGGTTTGGTAAGCGCGTTATATGTTCTGCTTTTCAAGATGAACATCAGTAGATAGGCCGACATGGTGCTCGAATCAGTGAGTCGGATCGATAATGAAGCCTTTCTTGTCGTTTTCTTTAAAGGCAATTATGTCAATTCGTCTTGTACTCCCTGTCATAGACAAACCATGGACTTCTTCACGTTCACAGAAGTTTTTACTGCGGAGTTCTTCTGCAATCGGTGATCTTATCTTGTGGTGACATGAGTTTCTCAGTACTTCACTGTAGGGGCAAGAACCCAGAACGTGAGCCAGTGTTGCTTTCTCTCAGACGCATCTGGGACAGAGGTTTCCGTCCTGAGTTCTGCCCGGAATAGTTCGTACTGCAGAAACATTCGATGTCATCTTGATTGCCTCTCGCCATTCCCTACAAGAAAGTCATTGGTGATGCCTAATCCAATTATTGGCCGGAGTGTACTCTTTATACAGCTCTACACCCATACCCTTCTGAGACAAAGAGCACAAATTGCCATTTCACGACTTCTTAGTTCTTCGCGGATTTTTATTGGATTTGGAATGTCGCTGATTTTATTGGAGACTCGGTTAATTTAAACAGCGGCAAGATTTTGAAGATTTCGAAAAAGTTACCAAAAAAGTTTTGAAGTTATATTTTGTCATATTTTAATACTTTTTAGGTAAATGAAGTGGCGTATGGTTTTTAGTGCCGGGAGTGTCCGAGGACAAGTTCGGCTAGCTGGATGCAGGTCTTTTGATTTGACACCCGTAGGCGACCTTCGCGTCATGATGATGAAATGATGATCTATGTGTCGTCTTGACACATACACCCAGCCCCCGTGCCAGCAAAATTAACCAATTATAGTTAAAATTCCCGACCCTGCCGGGAATCGATCCCCGGACCCCCGTGACCAAAGGCCAGCACGTTAACTATGTAGCCATGGAGCCGGAACTTTTTATGTCATAAATGCTTACATATTTCTAACATCTTTAGGCCATAAATATCCAGCCCTGGCCTGATCAGAATATTAGGTCGATCTCTTGATATGCTACCCTATCCATTCAATATGTTTCACACAGCACATCGTAGTAGCCGAGTTCATTAGTAAAGAGAGAAGAATGTGAACTATTAAAAAAACATCAGCTCGGTTGAAACTTCCTCTTATATTAGCTGGCAGAGGCCCAACAAGAGCTTAATTACACAAACTTGGAAGATAATGAAGATATAAATGTATTTTAATATAACAGAAAAAGAGCAACTTATTAAATTTTATGCGGGACGTTTGTTGGAGTTACAGCGGAAGAAGAATACATAAATGTAGCGGCAAATTGTTGGAGTGCTGTACATTCATTACGTCACGTAGTGTGCCCTAGTGCTGTGCACTGGGGAGTGTAATCTGTCATACAAGGGCTGGAAATGAAGTTTTGAATATCCACTGGCCTGAAAGGTGCAGATGGTAAAGGTCTGGCCTTCTGAAACCAAGTTGACTGGCTGCAACCACGTTCAGTACGATTGTATACGGAAGAGTCCGAAGATGGAGTGATTCAGCTAGCCACAGTAAACGTGCATTATTATTATTATTATTATTATTATTATTATTATTATTATTATTATTATTATTATTATTATGAATATTCAATACAAATGAACCCTATTTTACAAAATATTTTAGGGTTATAGTTGAAAAATACATACATATCATAATGATGGTGATTTACAGAACCAGTTTACGAAGGATGCGATGATTGAAAATTAGAAAATGTTTATAAGAGCATTTTTTTTATAAAAATATGATATAGTGGTTTTGAAAATCGAAAATTATAGCAGTTCAAATGAGAGTCCAAATCAAATCTTGCTGTTGCAAACACAGGGAAATACAATATTATATGATCAACTGTTTCAGTAGACCCACAAAACAAGAATATTTGGTTGTCAAAATGATTTTAAAACGTTCAAAATTTGATTTGAAATTTCCACGGCCTGACATGAATTGTGTAAACTAAAAATTTGGCACTAAAAGTTTGCACTGAAGTCGGTTGAAACTCTGCGAAAATATAGTCTTCAAGTAACGGATCCATTTGAAGCAGGGTCCAAAGGAGGTTCCAATGATTCAGAATATGTTCTCTGATTTGTCTTCTTGCATAACATAAGGGAGAACTGCCGTATAGATTTGACTGAGCAGCAGAGTTTGCTAGTTGATCAGTTTTCTCATTTCCGGTGGATCCAGTGTGACCACGAATCCAGGAAATGCAGATATAGCGTTTTTGTTGAGCTATAGTTCTAATAGCAGCTGCTAACGGGTTCATATTATATGTGTTGTCTATAGACTTCAACGGAACTTGCGAGTCACTGAATATTTGGACCCATTTATTGTTGTCATGACACCACACATTTAATGGCTAGTAGTTCTGCCTGAAAGACCGAACAGCAGGAGGATAGTTTATACTGCGCTGTAAAAACTTCACTTTCGTTTTCATAGACTACAAAAGCACACCCAACAAGATTTTTGTCTGTACATTCCTCAGAATTTAAAAAGAATGGTATTTCTGTATCGGTCGTGTCCACAATAACAAGGAAATGCATGTTTTAGTTTTCCACAATTTCTGTCTGTCTGTATGCATGTTCGAGCGTCACGAGAAAATGGCTGAAGAAAATTTAATGAAAATGGGTATGTAAAGTCGGGGCCATAAATAAATGCATTCACGCTGAGTGAAGTAGGCCTACTAGTTTAGGGGAAGGCCTAAAATTTAATATTTAAATATTTATGTTATTAGTGGCGATATTGAAAAATACTTCAAATCTAAAGTTATCTATTGTTAAATTTCCAATAATTTCATCTCTTCTACATTTTTACCGTAGCGACTATGATAACAAAGATATTCATGAGTTTGGACTTTCTGTTTTTAAGTCTATATCAGAGCCGAGCCACGAGAAAATGGGTAAACAGAATTTAATGAAAATCGGTTAATACAGTCGGGGAATAAGGAACCACAGTCTATGCTATAAATAATTTTATTCTCCCTGGTTAAAATGGTAGTTTCGGGAAAGGTGCCTAAAATTTAATTTTTAATTACCTATGTTATTGGTCCTATCGAAAAGTACTACATAATAAAAGTTTAGAGATAACAATTTCCGATCAATTATGTGTTATTCAGTTTCGTCGTACCGACTATGATAAGACTAGTGGTGATGGTGATTATTGTTTTGAGAGAAAGTACAACTAGGCAACCATCCTCTATAAACACTAATCAGAGAGAAAAAACGGAAGGGATCCGACACTTCGAAGAATGATATATCGGCCTAAGAAAGACAAGGGCCACGAAGGGCATGGAAATAAAAGACTCCCTAGGCCTCCATACGCAGTACTGTCGGGGCCAGTGAAGGACAAGAGTTGACCAAGGGAGGTCGGATAAGATAGATGAAAGTGAGGAGCGTGGTACAAGTAGGTGGAAGCAATGCCAGGACTCAGCTGAGGATCCCACCCTCCCAAGTTCAGAGCCTCAGGGGCCACATTTAGTCGCCTCTTACGACAGGAGGTACCGTGGGTGTTATTTTACCGCCTCTACCCACGGGGAACGACAATAATAAGAGAATTCATGAATTTAGAATTTTGTTGCTTAGTCCATATCAACGCCGAGCACTGCTAACATGGAAATATTGTTCAATACTGTTGACTGGCGATGGATTTTGTCATGATTGTCTTAAGGTGTAAAATCGCGTGATCACTAGTCCACATCGACAAGAGAAATTGTGAAGATGATTATAAAAATTTGAAAAATCATGAAGGAACGATCGCTTGCATAAGACAAAAGGGAGTCATGATAGAAAGGAGGACTCACTTTACATTAGGTACCCTAATATAACAAAGTCGGAAGAAAATTGAATGTGAAGGCCTACAATATAGAAAGCTCATAAAATTGATCAGCAATAACATTACATTTATCATTGTTTATTGTGATGTGCTTTGTGCATTGCCTGCCCGATCTGCATCCAATGGCTGCAGCCATTGGGTGCATATCGAACAGGCAGTGACTTTGTGTCTTCTGTTAAACTCATCTCCGATAGATGGGATTAATGCTGCGTACCGAATACAACAGCGTGCCTGAGTTGGATCTAGAGCCCGGATCACAGTATGTGTAATAACATGTAGCAACAAGAAAAACTAAAATGTCGGCGAATCACACTAAAAGGACCATTATTCCAGGAGTTTAAGGTTACATATTTTTACATATTTCGATGCATAATAAATATTTTGATAAGTATTACATATTTTAAATATTTTGAAGAATACAGCATATTTGAAAGAAAACATACTTTTTTTTCACTAATTTTACATCGATTTGAGTTTTTTAATTAAACACTTAAAATTAGTTTTAAAATCCTGTACGTCTCTATCACCTAAAAGTAGTTTAATAATTTAAAGTGAGGTATTCTGTCAAAGAATCGCATTCCTTAGTTATGTTGACGGTGCAAGTCTTGGGTGTCTAGAGCTGTATCTATCAATCTTCCCGTGCACAAACGTTGCCACATTGTTCTTCTCTCAGATTTAGTGACTCTTCTTCTGTGATCCCTTCGCCAGTCCTCGGTTTAATGCCATATGTCAAAAGCGCCTTTTATCTTTCTTTCTTTCTTTCTTTCTTTCTTTCTTTCTTTCTTCTATTATTGCCCATGCTTCACACCACACAAAAGTCTTCAGAATTTTTTCTAATAAGCATACTTGTGTTTGATGTGATCAAATTTCTTCCTCCTTAGTAAGGACCTTCCTTGCTTGAGCAAGGGTACAATTAAATATTTTTTTTTGCCTTGCAATTTGAAATACGCGCCAGCGACTTCATGTGAAGTTGAAAGGTCTTTTTATATAAATAAGAACACCCTAATAGACAGAAGGCATTCGATGACCGCAAAACATTTGGAAAACTACTTAGTTATTAATCGTGCCTCCAAATGAAATTTAGGGCTTGAATAACATCTGCACTTGTGACGCTTTCTCGGTTTTGTTTCCTTTTCTGTGAACAAATAAAGCTTATATATCACGTTACATAGTTTTTAAATATTTAACGACATATTTATGTACATATTTCTCATGTTTACATTACATATAATCCGGGCTCTAGTTGGATCTATGTCTTCTTTAGCGTGCCACTCCTCTGATTCATAAATTTTCTGATACTACAGTACTTGCACGTAACACACTGGTTCATCATAGCATTCCACCTATTTTATCCCTACTCTGAGGCACTGTTTGGAATGAGCAGTGTGCACACTTAGCGGAATAATGGCAGAGGAGTGTTCACGGCTGTCTGCGGCCTGGTCATTCCAACTTTGAAACTTTGGACTGTTAGATCGGCAGCGTTAAAGGCGAGAAAATAAGCAGGTTTTCATTTGATCGAGTATTTCATACGAGAGCATTTATTTTAATCGCGACATTCCTACTTACGTCATTGTAATGACCTATGTTGACTTCAAAGACAGTCATTCTGAGAATTCCGTAGCAAAGCACGGGTACATAAGCTAGTTATTAATATGTCCGCCTCTGTGGTGTAGTGGTTAGTGTGATTAGCTGCCACCTCCAGGACTGGATTAGGATCCACCCAGCCTCGGGAAGTCAACTGAGTAGAGGGGGGTTAGATCCCTACCTAAGCCATCCTCGAAGCGGTTTTCCGTAGTTTCCCAATTCTCCAAGCAAATACAGGGATGGTGCCTAACTTAAAGTCAGGGTCGCTTCCTTCCCACTTCCTTGCCTATCCCTTGTAATCTTCCCATCCTCCACAAGGCCCCTGTACAGCATAGCAGGTAGGGCCGCCTGGGCGAGATACTGGTCCCCCTCTCCAGTTGTATTCCCCACACAAAATCTCATGTTCCAGAACACTGCCTTTGAGATGGTAGAGGTGGGATCCGTCGCTAAGACCGAGGGTAAAACCAACCGTGAAAGGTAAACGGATTAAATGATGATGATAATAATAATAATAATAATAATAATAATAATAATAATAATAATAATAATAATAATATAATAATCCGCGTCTGTGGTGTTGTGGTTACTGTGATTAGCTACCACCCCTTGAGGACCCGGTTCAATTCCCAGCTCTGCTGCCACGAAATATGAAAAGTGTGTCGAGGGCTGGAACGAGGTCCTATTTCCCCACTTCTCCAGGCAAATGCCGGGATGGTACCTAATTTAAAGCCACGGCTAATTCCGTCCCTCTTCCTTGCCTATCCGTTTCAATGTTTGGAACCCCCCCACACAAGGCCCCTGTTCAGCATAACAGGTGATACCGCCTGGGCGAGGTAATGGTCCTCCTTCCCAGTTGTCTCAATGCTTCAGGGCGGACACTGCCCTTGAAGTGGTGGATGTGGGATACGGATTTTTTGCTCATGAACACAGTTGCGTATTACAAACGTGAATAAATCATGTTACACAAAAGTGACACAAGTCCTATGAATTCCTATCTTTATATAACAATTTCAAAATCACCTTATTTTCTGAAATAACACGTGTCCAGAACTGTTACTGATCAAATGGAAGAAGAAACTAATATTTGTGCCTGTGCCTGTACTTGGAAATATTAGCAGAAACATATTAATACAGTTTAACAATAGTGTGTCTTCATTTTTATTGTTTTTGAAGCACAGAACATTATAGTTATCAGAAGTTCTTAAAAATCGAAATTAAAACTCCTATATATGTTAAAGTGGTTAATCTTAAGAAGTACAGTAGATATTCCGGGCAATGAAAATCCTCAAATAGTTTCCCGTTTCAGGGGGTTAGGAATGGAATGAATGAAGCCCCCATCTAGCGACGAGGATAGGAACTGTGTGGCTGCCGAAGCCTGTCGCACTCCTCTGGGACGATGATTAATAGCTGACAGATGAAATGATACTGGAGAGTGTTGCTGGAATGAAAGATGACATGGAAAACCGGAGTACCGGGAGAAAAACTTGTCCGGCCTCCGATGATAGGCCGGCACGCTGAAATCTGAGCCACGGAGGCTATTTTTGGCATTAAAAGTTTTAAAACTGGAAAATATGCAAATTATTTATGTTTGTTTGGGAAACAGCATAATTTCAAAGTAAAAGATTGCCCATACATCAAAAAAACCCTGTTAGTCTAAAATTCTTAACGTATGGTGATCAAGTAGTCTGAAGATGTCCTTGACATGAAGATGTTCTTGTGTGTGTTGGGAATTCTCGACTTGTGTTGTTTCCCAAACAATCACATCACGATATTTTTTTTTACAGTTTATTTTATGTCGCTCCGACACAGAGAGGTCTGACGGCAACGATGGGATAAGAAAGGCCTAGGAGTTAGAAGGAATCGGCCGTGGCCTTACTTAAGATACAGCCCCAGCATTTGCCTGGTGTGAGAATGGGAGACCAGCGAAAAGCATCTTCAGGGCTGCGGACAGTGGGGCTCGAACCCACTATATCCCGGTTGCAAGCTCACAGCTGCGGGCCCATAGCTGCATGGCCAACTCGCCCGGTACCAGTTTAATTAAAGTCCGGCTCCTTGTTCGAATATTCAGCCCCGCGGTGTAGGGGTAGCGTGCCTTTCTGTTACCCAGAGGCCCCGGGTTCGATTCCCGGATCTGAGAGCTGCCTTGAGGTCCATTCATCTTACGTGATTAAAATTAAGGATCTATCTGACGGTGAGATAGTTGCCCCGGTCTAGAAAGCCAAGAATAACGACCGAGATGATTCGTCGTGCTGACCACACGACACCTTCTAATCTGCAGGCCTTCGGGCTGAGCAGCCATCGCTTGGTAGACCACGGCACTTCGGAGCTGTTGCACGACGGTGTTTGGTTTTGTTTCCTTGTCTGAATGGTCTCCGTCACGGTCTTCAGTTCAGTTCAGAAGGTCCTGTGTTCGATTGCCTGCCAGGTCGGGAATACTAAAAGTGTAAGATTAATTCTTCTGTGTTCAGGACCAAGTGTTTTTGTTTGTCAATATCTCTTCATATAAATACAACATCCTACCCGAGAGACACATACTGCTGAATACATCCCTTCACATTTGCTTGGCTTTAGTAAGGACATCCAACCGTTAAAGAGACGAAGGTTTACTTGTGTGACACAGTTCGCACCCGCGAGCCAACTAGAGTGTGGGGAAATGGGTGGAGGAATCTTCACTTTCATTATTATTATTATTATTATTATTATTATTATTATTATTATTGTTGTTGTTGTTGTTCCGGGGTATCTGTGGAACGCAGAGAGGTGAAAGAAGGTGTGGGCTTGAATGGGTCTAACTACAATATCAAAATTAAATTAAAAGTTTAACTAAAGGTTATATTCCTTTTAGAATTTCCAACTTAACAATTTTCTTCACTGAGTGAACAATAACAAATTTCTGGATTAAAATAGAGAATCCCAGAATAGGGAATTTAACAATTTTGGGCTTCAAGCTCTCGATTTACAAGATCCGAGGTACAAGATCAAGTTTACAAAATTTACAATTCAAAATAAGGAATAATTTAGTGAAGGGCAGAAATCCCCCAATTAAAGAGCACTTGCTCCAAAATTTACGATTTTTAGCCTTCCATTGGCACCTCACATTATAACAAAACTTTGAAACGACCTTACATGCTCTCGATTTCTTACAGCCCACTCAAGGCAACATTACATCAAAATACTACACTCTCCGGCCTCACAAGGCACGAATTACAAATGGAAATAGTTTTACACAGGGGTATCTAGTACCCAACATACCGGGCCCTTGCGGAAAAGAACAGGTTAAATAAATGGCTCTAACACGAACTGAATGGAGGCGTGCACTGCGCTCCCAGATAATGAAATACTAAAAACCTACAGGGCTCTCGGCCGATGAAACTGGGGCTAGTCCCAAACTACTGAGGTGGCTCGCATGGAAATAACTTTAATACATTACAGGATGAAAACAGTTACACAAACGTAGTCATCTCAAACCCAGATGAAGGGGAGCTCGAGAGGGTAACTCACTTTCTATCCCCGATTTACAGTTAAAAACTTTATGAAATTTACATTAGCCGACAGAAGATTTACATTTTACAAAAGTTGGTTACATAGTTAAAGATTCGGACCTTCCCCTCGGATAAATTTGCGGAGACAGCAAGAAAGATAGAATTTATGTGGCCATTACCTTGTAGATGTTCTGCCGGCCGAAGAAAGAGGCGCCCCACCTCCTGCCTTAACATACACACTTAGAAAGACGACGATCAATTGATGAGGTAGCCAGAAAGCCGCAGTTTATACACCCTCAGGGAAGGTTCGAGAGGATTCTGGACTAATACGGATACACCCTCTCAATGTTATTGGGTGAACTCAAACGTTACACTCAAAATCGAACAAGAAGCCTGTGGTAGGCTGAAAACTAATTATAGAAATTTTTCATTGGCCAGATTCAAAACTGGCGGAATGAGACAGAAGTGTTGAAAACCTAGAATTACATAAAAAAACAAATGAAAGTTGGGAAAACCTGTAAACACAAAATTTCTTTCAAAAACAACTTCCTTTACCTTGCACCAGAGTGCATGATCATAGTTCTTTGGTAGTGACATCTGCGCAAAAATGTCCAAACTTCTTGATGTATAGCAAAACAAAACAAGGAGAAATTCAATCAGTTTAGGAAACTTCACAATAACACAATTACTTAATATTTCCGTAGTGACATCTTCTGATTAAATTTCCAAGTTCATGTAGTATCATTTCACCTTTTGGTCGATAGAGGAAGTTATTAAGGCTCTTATTTTGAATGAGCGGGGTTGAGGTGTACCTCCTGGTACAAAAGTGATCAAAATTATGTTGACCTTATGAAACTGCTCCATTCTATGGCATTTCTTCAGTTCGATAATTGATAGTTTTTCTTTTACAATTTGCTTTACGTTGTACCGACACAAAAATGACATGACGTATGTCTTTTAGTACCGGGAGTGTCCGGGGACATGTTCGGCTCGCCAGGTGCAGGTCTTTTGATTTGACGAGCGTAGACGACCTGCGCGACGTGATGAGGATAAAATGGTGATGAAGACAACATATACACCCAACCCCCGTGCCAGAGAAATTAAGCAATTATGGTTAAAATTCCCGATCCTGCCAGGAATCGAACCCGGGCCCCCTGTGACCAAAGGACAGCACGCCGGACGCACCGACACAGATATGTCTTAGGGAGACGATGGGATAGGAGTGGGGAGGAAGCGATCGTAACCTTAAGGTACAGCCCCAGCATTTGCCTGGTGTGAAAATACGAAACAATGGAAAACCATCTTCAGGGCTGCAGACAGTGGGGTTCGAACCCGCTATCTTCCGAATGCAAGCTCACAGACCCTAATCTCAAGACCAACTCGCTCGGTTACTTTATTTTTATTTTTTCATAGTGTACAAATATAATATTAATTATTAAGCCTCCGTGGCTCAGGCGGCAGCACGACAGCCACTCACCACTGGGTTCCGTGATTCAAATCCCAGTCATTCCATGTGAGATTTGTGCTTGACATAGCGGAGCCGGAACAGGATTTTCTCCGGGTACTCAGGTCTTCCTTGTCAACTTTCATTCCAGCAACACTCTCCAATATCATTTCATTTCATCTGTCAGACATTAATCACTGCCCTAGAGGAGTGCGATAGGCTTCGGCATCCAGTACAATATTCATATACTCGCCGCTAGAGGGGGAGCTTCATTCATTCTATTCCTGATAAGTCAAATGAATGGAAACAGGCTGTGTATTTTCACGAATTACTTTATTATTAATAGTTATGTTAGTTAGATACATGAACTTTAAAAGTCTCGAAACTTACAGGGTGAACCAAAAGTCCGTTCACATTTGACGAGGCAATACTTCACGGAATATAGGAAGTAGAGAGGTAATACTTGATACACATGACTGGCATGACATGGGATTTTATTGACACCAAAATAAATTACGCAAAATGGCCAACAGATGGCGTTTCTTATGATACACAAGCAATAATTAGCACAACAATCGAGGTTTAGCAGGGACGATGTTCTTTATAACCCATGCTCAACATACCGGCCGTCATTCATCAAAAATATCCCTAATAAAGTCGGACAATCGCGCTAGACTTGCGACTTCAGTAGCCCCACAACCATTAATCACACGGATTGAGGTCGGAGGACCGGGGAGTCCAAATATGATATGTCGCGATTGCAGGCGCATCTGACGTCCTCTCCCACGACAGATCCTTTTATAGCGTTCACGGATCTCATGCGACATCACTGACATGTTGCTGTCCAGCGCCATCTGTTGGCGTTTGTGCACTCCTTGATGGCGTCAATAAAACCCCGTGTCATGTGAAGCATGTGTGGCGATTTGCACCTGACGTTTTGCTGTCCAGCGTCATCTGTTCGTTATTTTGTATACTTTATTTTGGTGTCAATAAAACCCCATGTCATGCCAATCGTGTATGTCAATTATTACCTCTCTACCTCCAATATTCCGTGAAGTATTCCCTCGTCAAATGTTAACGAACTTTTGGATCATTCTATATTTACGAATACATTAGTTAGAACCCAGAAGACGTCTGCTTTAGAGTGCCCGGATAACTGCTTCATTCTAAGGACAGACCTCTTGTTCGACAAGAGTGAAGTGCGGGTTGCGGACGAAGGGTGCAACAAAAAGAGATACTCGGTAAATGTTCAATTGGTTATAATTGTTTGGAATGAGACAGGCTGTAATTATTGCAGGCTTATTGTTTCATTCACAACGCCGAGATGGCCAATCACAAAACACAGCATGTCTTAGTTCCTCTGAGTATGAGGACATCTGCGTGCACACCATGAAGGCGCTTGAATGAAACAAATGTACATCTTCAACCACTGCTCTGCTGACATCCAGGTGCCAGTTTCCCTGTTGGTTGTTTACCTAGTTTTTTAAATGGTTCCAATTAAGTAGGAAATTTATAAAATATCTCCCTTGGGAAATTTTTTCCAAACCTTAACTCTTCTTCCTATAAATGAGTATTTGCCCCAATTTCTCGTCTCCAGTTCCCACTTTATCTTCATATTATGATGTTTCCTACTTTAAGAATTCTCACTCAAGCTTATTCTTCTACTAATGTAATTCCAAGCCACTGACAGATCAGCTGTTCCTCTCCTTACTCCCAGCCGACTAACATTTCCATGTCACGATTTAAAACGCATATAAAAACTTCCATATTAATTAATTATTTAAAATATAAATAAGCCAATATTAATATTTCTGAAATATTGTTAACGTTCAAAACTAATGTTTTATACTTTAAAAATGTTATCTTAATCCTAATCATGTTAAATTACAGAATATTTCATAAGGGTGCATTACAAATCTCTACTACTCTGGATTGCCCTTTCTATCTTACATTAAGACGGCGGCGGTGGCTTCACCTTCCGTAATGCTTGATAAATGGATGTGCCTTTTCTATTGGTCTTATGCGTTCGCTGGGCCACGCGCCATTATTATTCTTCTGATTCGTTTCGAGTGCCGGTGGACCCCACTATTTCAACCATTTGCATCCATGAGCTTTAACTCTTTCCTAGTATTCCCACATTCGCTTTCTGTGAGCCTCCCCTCTTTCATCAGTCCACTTCCTACCTATTTTCAACTTCGGTTTTTTATTGGAATCGGTGTTCTGGACAGGAACATATTCCTGGGTGTATTCATGTGTGATCTCTATTTCTTGAAGGTTTCTCAATTTCGGCGAACCAGCGTTCCTTGATTTTCTTGTTTACAAAGTAGGAAAAGATCCCCTTGGTCATTCTCTGCGAACTCATACGTGTTATGTGGCCATAAAATTTAATCCTTCGTTTCCGAATGGTGTCCCTTATCCTTTTCACATGCAGATATAGTGCATTGTTATGGCGTCTCTTTAATTGGTCCTAGGATCTATCACAGGATTTTTCTTTCTTTGGCTAACTTTTCAATTACACCTTTCCTGTTCAGTGCAAGACATTCTGCTGCACACAGGGCCTCTGGACGAATGACTGAACAATATTGCATAAGCTTGGCGTTGATGGACACTGATCTTTTGTTGTAGATATTTCTAGTTAGTTCTATATTCTTATTATTATTAGCAAACTGTTCAAAGCCACCAAGCTATTTTTCATAGATTAATTATAACATTTTCGTTGATTTAACTGCAAAATTATTACCGCCATCTATTCAGTCGGAAGGCCTGCAGACTACAAGGTGATGCGTGGTTAGTGTGACGAATTCTACCGGCCGTTATTCTCGGTTTTGAAGACCTATGACCCTATCTCACTATCAGATAACTCCTCAGCCATCCTAACGTAGGCTGAGTAAACACCGAACTAGCTCTCAAATCCAGTAAAAATCCTTGATCTGTCCGGGAATCGAGTCCGGAACCTCTACGTTAGAGGATAGCGTCATAACTTTATAACGCCGGGGCGGCTTACCTTTCTGATAATACTGAGTACTCCATCTGAAATTCATTGATCCAAAGGATCTATTATCAATAAATCGAGCCAGTTGGCCACGCTGTAGGCGCACGCAACTGTGAGCCTGCATCCGAGAGACAGTGAGTTCGAACCCTACTCTCGACAGCCCTGAAGATGGTTTTCCGTTGTTTCCCATTTTCACATGAGGTAAGTGCTGGGGTTGTACCTTAATCAAGAAAGGTTGCGGATCTCTTCACATGCTTATGAGAGTATTTAGGGTTTTTTAGTAAGGATGTAGCTTGCGTGGCTTAGGCGATAGCGTGCTTGGTTCCGTGGTTCAAATCCCAGTCACTCCATGTGAGATTTGTGCTGGACAAAGCGGAGGTGGGACAGGTTTTTCTCCGGGTATTCCGGTTTTCCCTGTCACATTTCATTCCAGCAACACTCTCCACTATCATTTAATTTCATCTCTCAGAGGAGTGCAACAGGCACGGCAGCCGGCACAATTCCTATCCTAGCCGCTAGATGACGGCTTCATTCATTTCATTCCTGACCCGGTCAATGACTGGAAACAGGCTGTGGATTTTCATTTTAATTTAAAGTAAGGATGTAATGGAGAGGGGGTATAAGTCTCTGGTAAGACCCCAATTAGAGCATAGTTCCAGTGTATGGGAAGTATACCAGTATTACTTGAAACGAAAAGTGAAAAAGATCGAAGACAAAGCAGCCCAGTTTATTCTGGACCACCTCCGACAAAGGAGTAGTGTTACGAAAGGTGGTGATAATTACTGTTTCAAGAGGAATTTCAGCTAGGCAACGCTTCTGTATGTAAGTAATCAGAGAGAAAAGAAATGAAGGGATCCGACACTTCAAAAAGTGAAGGTACTGGCCAAATAAAGACACGGCCCACGGAGGACGTGAAACTGAAAATCTCCTTAGACCTCGAATACTCTAATACCGTCGGGGTTTGGAAAGAGCAAGAGTTGACCAAGCGAGGTCGGATAGGATAGACGAATGTGAGGAGCCTGGCACAAGAAAATGGAAGCAATGCCAGGACTCACCTAAGGGCCCTGTGGACGCTAACCCACGCTCCAAAGTTTAGAGCCACTGGGGACTCGTCCAGTCGCTTCCTACGACAGGCAGGGGATACCGTGGGTGTTATCCTACCGTCCCCCACTCACAGGGAGATAGTGTTACAAAAACGTTGCAAACTTAGGGTTGGGAAGACTTGGGAGTAAGGAGACGAGATATTCGACTAATTGGGGCAAATATTCACTTATAGGGCGAGGAGTAAAGTATTCAAAGAAATTATCAAGGGAAGTTTTAACAGTTCTAAATATATTTGAGTGTGATTTAATAGAATCTGATGTACTTCTTTCGAGAATGAAATATTTCATACTATTTGAATTAAGTTGTTTCTTTTCCAGGTATAATTATGTTACCATAACGTATTTTCAATACATTTCCAACTTCTTTGAAAACCTTTAACAAAAAGCTAGGTGAATCTGCCACATGGGCGACAGTCCTAACTGCAGATCAGTGTTGACTGCTTGATGATCGAAAGCGACGGTCGATTCTTTCCCCCTCTTAGCCTTTTCCTGTCCCATTGTCACCGTAAGACCTGTGTGTGTCGATGCGACGTAAAACAAATTGTAAAAATCACTTAAGCTGAAACGCCCCAGATCTCTTCTCAGGACTGAAGAGTTTAAAGCATCACATCAACCCAGTACTTAACATTTTTTCTTAACGTCGCACTAACACATCGAAAGTAGCGGCCGTGAACTTAAATAATTAAGGTGCAACCCCAGCATTTGCGTGGTATGAAAACAAGAAACTATGGAAAACCATCTTCATGTCTGCCGACGGTGGAATTTAAACCCGTCATCTTCCGAATTCAAGCTCACACCTGCCTGACCCTAACCACACGGCCAACTCTCTCGGTACTTAAATTGTTGATATCTTAACTGGAAACAAGGAGGGAACCTGTTACTCTTCCCACAAAGTTAGCAAAATATTTCTGCAACATTTAACGGTGTTTCACTGACCACGTAAGAATGTTCATACCTTAGGAAGACAGCAATTAGACGAATCAGATAGCAACTTTCACTTTTCAAACCGGATTTGCTTAGCGCAATTAGTAGCGTGATCGCAGCCAAGCAGAGCATGTCTTAGATCATTATGTTTTTATCAGTCCATCCCATCCTCGTTACTCTATGCAAAACAGCCTTTGCATGGAATGAGCTCTCCGTTTAATCATTATAGAACTAATCTACAGTTACTTTAATGGCCAAAGATGCACATTAAAAAATATTAATACATTGTTATATTGTCCACGAACAGGCAAGGTAATAGCGGAAGTAAGAATGGCTTTAAATTATTAAAATCCGAATTGTGTAGCAAAAATTGGAAATTAGTGAGATGTATGAAGATAATAAAACGTGACCCAGATCATTAATAGAATAATCCCATGGTGGTTCTTAATCTGTTTCTCTACACTTCACGAATTTTCACACACTTATCCTCTGTGAAGGCGTATCATTAACAAGTGTCTAATTACTATATTATACGCCCTCCTGTCGTGAGGGAATGATTTTTTGATATAAATATTTCTTAGAAGTGGGGTCATCCGAAAATGTTTGTACCTAAATAGTATCATGTAATGTGTGACGGAAGTGTAACCATAGCAACCGCGCTGGCTGTGATGTAAGGTACGGATGGATGGTCAGAAAATGTTACCTAGCAACCGTGCAGGCAGTGATGTAAGGTATGGATGGATGGTCAGAAAATGTTACCTAGCAACCGTGCAGGTAGTGATGTTAGGTATGGATGGATGGTCAGAAAATGTTACCTAGCAACCGTGCAGGCAGTGATGTAAGGTATGGATGGATGGTCAGAAAATGTTACCTAGCAACCGTGCAGGTAGTGATGTAAGGTATGGATGGAAGGTCAGACAATGATACCTAGCAACCGTGCAGACTGTGATAATTATAAGGTATGGGTAGATGGTCAGACAATGTTACCTAGCAACCGTGCAGGTAGTGATGTAAGGTATGGATGGAAGGTCAGACAATGATACCTAGCAACCGTGCAGACTGTGATAATTATAAGGTATGGGTAGATGGTCAGACAATGTTACCTAGCAACCGTGCAGGTAGTGATGTAAGGTATGGATGGAAGGTCAGACAATGTTACCTAGCAACCGTGCAGGTAGTGATGTAAGGTATGGGTAGATGGTCAGACAATGTTACCTAGCAACCGTGTAGGTAGTGATGTAAGGTATGGATGGAAGGTCAGACAATGTTACCTAGCAACCGTGCAGACTGTGCCTTATGGCTGGTGGTCATCTGATATTAGCAATGATTGATGGATGGCCATGACCGAAAGACATATAAGACATGTTTATGATCATTTGATTTGTCCATAGGGAAATTTGTCACCTTTTTATATAATATGGATGGGCTTGCGATGAAAGGCGGGAAGGTATTATCAGTGTGTTTGCTCCAGCATCACATGACTATGTTCAAGAGCCCGAGTACTAACATACATATACAGTCGGTGATAGTTTCGTTTAACGCACAATGAGTTTCGTGCCTGAGCGAGAAGAGAGGAGGATTATGCCTTTCATTCTTTTTTCTTTACTAGCTAATGTACCCGTGCATCGTTACGGTATTCTACAATGTATACGGATATCGAAGTAAATTACTGTATATGCAGAGAATAAGATATTTTAAAATTGCCTGTCTCTTAGCGTTATCCAGAAACTGCATGGGGACGTTCCCATACGTTGTTTTCAATGTAATGTGCAAGTTGTGGAGTTACCTACTGCGCGGTAACAATCGATTTGGGGAGTTTTCGTTACAATGGCAGGCGCCCTTTCCTACTTCCAGACAGATTACAGTTGAGGCGCTTTCATTATGATATCAGGCACCTTCCCTGCTGCCAGTCAAAACTGAGTTGTGCTGTTATCATTATAATGACAGTTCACTTTTCTTAATGACAGTCACACTAAGTTGGTGAGTTTCCATCATAAAAGCAAGGCAAGTAAGCCTAATGCCAGTCACATTTTAGATGGGTAAATTCGTTCATAATGGCGGGCACACTTGCCTACTCCCAAACACAATCAGTTAGGGGAGTTTTTAACAAAATGCTTTCTCCCTTGACTTCTCCCAGTCAAATCGAGAAAGGAATTATTAATTACAACGGTAGTCCCTCCTTACTAATGCTAGTTACAAAGGAGTTGGAGAAGGATTCCATTCCTACTCCCAGTCAAAGTCGATGTGGAGAGTAACGATTACAATAGCAGATACCTTCCTGCTGAGAGTGACTATCGATTTGTAAAATATTAATTATAATGGCAGGCACACCCTTTCTACATCGCTACAAATAAACTTCAGTATGTATATCAATTTGCATGTTTACAATATTGCAAACCTTCATTTACAGATTAACTGCTGCTAAACGATTCATCATATCGACAAACGGATTTTACCACAAGACGCCTCATTTAGCGGTCTAAATGGCTGGTCTTCAGATATTTTTTCTTGTCTCATCTATTTATGGGTATAATTGAATTAGAATCGTTGAATAGGGTGAAATTCGGGTAAGGTTTTCTCACATTGCATTACATTTGGGTATTAATGTGACTGCTACAAACATACAACTAGAATTAGGCTCACGTATGGATGCTGGATGGGCCAATGTTCGTGTAGAATTAGATGATTCTATCTTTCGTATAAGTGATTCGAACTACGAATTATATGTGTACAAAGAGAAAAATGTAGGTATATTCGAGAAATAGATACAAATATAACATGTAAGGAATAGATATACGACAAAACCTCATAGGACCAATGTTGTAGATCACTCCAAATTGAACTGAGATTGTGCCATCCGTTTTGTGCTACGACTTATCGCTTAGCTGCCAAATACCTCGAAACGAAGATCTGAATCGACATTAAAATTGCCTCAATATTCCGATATTTTTCGGGGGTAAAAAATGAAATATTTAAAATCTTGGAAACTTTCCGTCGATTACAGGCTAAGACATATAATTTTGCCAAATTTAAATTTTCTAGCTCATCTGGCAGATTGTGCCTAAATCTCGCTTTTCGGGAGAGAGGGTGGGGTTAAAATGAGGACGTTCAGGAAACTAAAGCTAACAAATATCCCAATGGCCATTGTTACACTTGAAACTGATAGCTGTACGAAAATTTCGCCAAAAGAGTCAATGTACAGACACACGGTCGTTACGATATTATTTATATAGATAAGAAATCTGCTCTACGTAAAACACCTTTTGGGCTATGTCCGCTGGACGTAGCCTTCAAAACCGACCATTCATGATATCTCTCTTAGTAATCCTCCTGTCGAAAAAATGCATATGAGAAAAAATGTTTTAGAAATGGATTTCCATCGAGGTTGGTCGATTTCCAGTCAGGATGGTCTTGTATAAATTGTGGGAAAGTAAAATCACTGTTTTGGTTCCCTATAAATCCCCAGTCCATTCCAGAAATTTGAAATGGTATGGACCTTTAAACATACCGTTGGACAGTTGGATAGTAAATGTAAAGTTCGGTTGAAATATCTTCAGTAGTTTTCAAGTTATAAGAAATACGCTTTACACGCACCCGCTCTTGAGTTAAGTCCGGTGGGACTTGTACCGAGAAGCAGTCCGTTCATATCTCCCTTAATCCTCGTATCGAAATAATGCACATGAGAAAAAGATTTAGAAGTTTATTTCCCTTAAGGCAGGTAGATTTCTATTAAGTTTGGTTGTGTATATTTTGTGGGGTGCAAAATCACGGTTTCGGTTTCGTATAAACCCCCAATCATTTCATGGATTTAGAAACAATATTTGCCCTGGAACCTACTGAAGGACAGGTGGATTCTAAATATGAAGTTCTGTAGAAATATATTCATTAGATTTCAAGTTATAGGCAAACAGACGAACAGACAAACAGACACCAAAGCTAAAACAAATATGCAGAATATGGTCATTATTACACCTGAAAAGGATAACTGTATGGAAATTTCTCCAAAATAGTCAATGTACAGACACACGATCGTTATGATTTTATTTATATAGATTTATTGACTAATTGTCGTTAATTTCAAAGAATTCCCGTAATGTTAGTTTGGTCCTACATTCTGACATAATCACCTGTTTCTCAATACCTTTCACTCCAATAGTTTCTTTTTTACTCAATTTGTTCTTCGTTTTGAATCTCTTGATCCCAGTAATCTCCCATTCCTATTCTATCTGGCATCCTTTTCACCTTGGTTACCCTATAATCACCGTGTAGATGTTTGATCTGATTTTGGTATGCTAAATTTTTTATTTCCCTCCCGTTTCTTCTCTTTAATATTTACCAATATTTAATTACTTGTTTAGCTATTACTGCTTGTATACTTATGCCTTCACGTATCGGGTTGGTCTCTGATCCATGAGCTAAATATTCATAGTGTGTGAACTTACAGGCAATCATTTTCACCAAACCTTGGCCTACATTTGGTCTTCTCACTATTAACAATTTTCCACTGTCTTTGTCTAAGAAACTGCATTATTTAGGCTTAATACTGGACCGTGGTTTGTCGTGGAGACGGAATATAGGACAGACCTTACAGCGATCTGCGGCAAGGGAGCCAATCCTTAGACCTCGGCTATACGCTACGTGTGTCTGTACATATTGAAACAGGAACGCCCGTACTTCAGTTTATCGGAGAGCATGAGGAACGACAAGACGTGTACGGCCCATGCTAAGAGAGTGTGAGAGAGAAGGGTAGTGAAAAAAAATTCATGATTAAGTGGATCCTTCAGTTTATTCAATAGATATGCAAAGAATTGTCACCTTTTACAGCTGAATTGTGGAGTTGTCCCTGAAGGCGTGGAGGGGACTCGTCCTGCGGCGGCTGCGTCGTCTTGCGGTCGGCGTCGGCGCTGTCTTCCGTCGTTGGTGTTTTCTCTGTATTTGTGTTGATGACTCGAACCTGAGGCAGGAACGGGGAAATGTGGAGCTTCCACATCGGACGTCACGGGACACTGGTGTGACACCTCTCTAAGGCGAAGCACGCCGAAATAGTTCCCACAGTCAATGATGTTGAACGCACTTTAGCAGCAAGGATAAAGTTAGAGTCACAGTTCCACGAGGATAAGATGGAAGGAATTATCGTATTTGGAATAATAAACAAACGAAAACAATCTAGGACCTTCCGAGGTGCAGTGATTAAGCACTTCATAAAGAAAATTAAATTCACCGGGTACAGTCTCTGCACTGTACTCTACTCCATGAGCACAATATTCACACACTTGTTGAAATAAACGACTGTCCAAGTTCTGTTACGTCGTAATTTTCAGAAGATTATCACTGGCACTTAAGATCATACGTGATTCTGAACAGATTATTATGGGAATTGGCATGGCTCCTCGGAAAGAAATCACGATACTGTATTCCACAAGTTAATACTCTCTTTAAGAGGGAATGTTGGCACAGTTTATTACGAACACAGTTCAACGGATAGACACAGTCTTTAAATGAAATGAAGGTCGGCACAGTTTTATTACGAACACAGTTCCGAAAAATGGATAACCACAGTCTTTAAATGAAATGCAGGCTGGCACAGTCTACGCTAGAAACACTATCGCTGTTTTCACATAGTCTTTAAATGAAATCGAGGTTGGCTAGAAACACTATCGCTGTTTTCACACAGTCTTTAAATGAAATCAAGGTTGGCTAGAAACACTATCGCTGTTTTCACACAGTCTTTAAATGAAGTGAAGGCTGGCACAGTTTATGTTAGAAACACAGTCTTTAAATAAAGTCAAGCCCACGGAGAAAGCTTTTAACACTAACGTTTCTGAACTCAAGTATACAGCCGGACCGAGTGACGAATTATGTCGCGACGTGCTTACTTGCACACACACACTGAACTCACGGCTTACTGCCGACTCCCCTCACTCTCTGCCTACGGCACACTGCAGCTGCACACTGCACACTCTCTGCTTTACCCCAGGCTGGCGACTCGCTTATATTGCCGAAGGCCGGTGGGCGTGGCTACACATGTGGGCCCCAAGAAAATTTTATATCTTGGCCATCATTACCCCGATTGACACGAAATTTCGGCTAGCAGCGTTCATTATTCCTGCCTGCAAGGTGACGTTATTGAAATATTGATATTACATTTCGTTCATGCAGCAATGCCATGGAACACGAAAGAACCTTCTGCGTGACGTCGCTTGTCCATGGCCGGTGTTCTAGAACATCGCGAGCTTGCTTGCAGTTCCCTCTATGCCTGTGCGCTCGGCGCAAGTTTTAAATGCTTACGGCCGGGTGTTAGCGAGCTCCTCTTAACAAAAGAATGAAACGTGAATGCTCGTAGGGCGTTCCCGTTTCATCTCCCCCCCTGCTCGGGAAAAAGAAAATTGCTGGGCGATTTTCTTTTCGCTCATCTCCTAGTAAAGTATTTCCAAAACTTGAACAGTCTTCTCAGTATAGCCAGAGGATTAATGTAAGGTGTGACGCATTTTGATATGATTCCATCATTCTCCATCTGTTTAATGATGACCCGAGCTTCTTCCAAGTACTTCATGGGTATCGGATAAGGCCGTTTCTTATAAGGTGAAGTGTCAGTAACATCTAAGTGGTGCTTGAAACCCTTAATGACTCCAGGTTTCTCGGAAAATACATCTGGAAACTTCTTGAAAAGCCCTTGGATTGCCTTTGTTACTTCATCATCATCGTAATCTGGGCTTTCAGCTACATTGGCGTAAAGCGTGAAGTTGTAGTGGTCCTCGTTCAACTCATCATCGATGATGGACGCCATCTGGTCCTCTACGGATCCCACTTCCTCGGGTCTCCCCTCTTCGTGGACGCTTTCTTCGACAGGCGGAGCCTCGCTCATCTTGCCTTCTACTATGTCCACCGGGGTCTCACATTCCGGATTCTTCACGTCATTATAAGTAACCAACTGTAGCCCTACAGATTCGACGTGGAAAAATTTAATCACATTAGCGGGATAATCAATGATTCCCCCATGTTGAATGAGAAAGTCTGATCCAAGGATTAAGTCAAATTTCATTTGCGTCAAAATAAAAAATAGATGTTGGAACTTAACACCACCAATTTCTAACTCAAGAAACGCTTGAAATTTGCATTTAATAGCTTTGTCAGGAACTATGCCTTTAACCTTAACTTGAGCAACCGGCAAGATGGAGATGTAGGTCGTCTCCTGCGCCACATCTATTAATTTCTGCGAAATTAGTGAGGCTTGCGATCCTGAGTCTACTAAAGAGTAGACAATCATATTGCCTAACTTAATGATAATGATCGGTAAGCCGCGTTGTATCTGAGGCTGTCGTGGTGTTGAATCCTCATATAGTAAATCTGCATCCTCTAAATACCAATGGTTAATGAGTGCGCTACATACTACCTCTCCTCCCTCCGGGTTTTCAGGCAATCTCTTTATTGCTTCGTCAAAGTTTTTTTTTGGTACCCGTAGCTCTTGGATCCATTTCCGTTCTCTCATTTCTTCTCTGCATCTCTACCTGGTATTCCAAAGAAGCTGCTCCAGGTAAGCCCTCTTCCCTGTTCTTATTCCTTACATATTCCGTAGTCTCTCTCCAACGTTTCTCTAATTCTTCCCGCTGGGAGTTCCTATTATCATTGGGTTGATTAGCTGCCTGCCTCCATGAAGGTCCAGGTTGAAACTTAGCCCTCCCTTCGTAGGGACGATTCCTAGATCTTCTGTACCGAAACGGAATATCTCGGCGAGTTTCTCTTTCTTCTCGCGGTTCTGGATTTACTTGAACCGGAGTCTTCATTTCCGTAAAGTTGGTCGTAGTTTCTTTGGTTCGACCTGCTTTTGCTGCGCTCTGAGTGTGCGCAGTATCGAGTATCCTCAGGACATCATCGAGCTGCTCAAAGTCCTGGACGTTTGCAGCCACCAATATTTCCTGAACGTTTGGTGGAAATTGCAGCGTTATGACCTGAATAAGTTCTTGCTTCGGCAAAGGAGGGTCGGAAAACTGCATATTTTTAAGCTGAGATATGAGATAATCTGAATATCGCGAGGAATTAACGGAAGTGTTATACTTTCTGGAGTATAATTGAAGTTTTATCAGGTGCTGAGCCTCAGAACTCCAAAATCGTCTAAGTAAGGCTTCCTTAAACTCTTCGTAAGTGTTAATACTGAATTTAAAAGCGGTAAACCACATTAACGCCCTGCCTTCTAACAATCGAGACGCTATTCGTAATCGGCGGTCGGTCTTAACGTGATTTTCTTGAAAGAACTCTTCGAGGTTGAGGAGAAACTCCTTAGCAGTATACTCCTCCTTCCCCGAAAATTTGGCTGGTTTTTCCTCAGTTATTTTAAAAACTGTGGAAACATTCATGGATTCTCCACTAGTGTTGTGAAGGCTAGATGATGAAACATCCTGTTCGATTTGCGATACTTTGCTGTTGAGAGCTTCTATACCTCCTTGGAGTTCAAGTTTTAGGGTTTTAATTTTCCCCTGTACGGAATTCTCAATTTCCTTGACCTCCTTTTCTATGTCGGTCTTGACTTCTGCTACATCGCGACAGATACGAGTAATCTGCGTGTGAGCATTATCTAACTGAGTCTTAACACGTTTATCGGCCTCCTCTTGCTGACTTTTCAGAAGAGTAATTTCGTTTCCCAACTTCATGAAATTATTTTTAACAGCTTCATGAAGTTTGTCTTGAATAGAAGCGATTTTAGTTTGCGCAAGAGATAATTGAGCATGGGACTCTTGAAATTCTTCCTTTAAGCTTTCTACTTCTTTAAGGACTTCCTGAGAAGAAGACGGGAAAGCAAGTTTTAAGTCCTCCGCCACTTGTGATTTTATATCTTGCTTAATGGTTTCTAAGTCACGTGTTAATCTTTCATTTATTTCCGTAAACTTAGAATCCATTCTTTTGTTAGATTCTTTAAATCGTTTTTCAATTTCGGCACCTGCACTATTGAGCCTACGTTCCAAATTATTATTAACTTCTGCAAACTTTTGATGAACAGATTCTGTCAATTTTACAATGTTGGCATCATTAGCCTCCCTTAGTTGAGTGATATTACGATTAGTTACTTCATTAGCCTCCCTAAGTTGACCTATACTAGCCTTAGTGTCTTCCATACGACTTTCCAAGGCCGCGTTAGATTCAGCAATCCTACGCCCGAGATTAGTGTTACTTTTCGTAATCCTGTCATTTAGACTGATTTTTAAAGCCTCAATGGCAGCTAGTATATTTTCCATATTAATGTCGTTATTTTCAAAAAATGCAGAAAATACAATCATTCACTTCATACGTAAAATCACCATTATTGTCCAATGGTAAAGTTCAATATTTCACCAACACAAAATATCAAACACTTGTGCATAAAATTAAATATCACCATTATTGTCCAATGGTAAAGTTCAATGTTTCACTGACATAAATATCAAAAATTTATATGAGACTGTGCATAAATATTATGCCTGAAATGTTTTACATAGCAAGAGAAAGAGAAAGAAAAAAAATAATCACTTGTGCCATAAACTTAATCAGAGTTCTGTGCCAAAAGTTTAAAATTTCGTCAAAGTCATTGAATTGATCTTCGTAAAATTTTAACACATTCACTGAACTGGAATTAACGTATGTACTATGCACTTTTATTTGAATTGGTAAGTTAAGATATCACTGATTTCAAAGTTAATTTTTATCACTTTACTCTCTTTAATCTGGCCCCAACGTCACGGGTGCCACTATTCACTCTCTTTAATCGGGCCCCAACGTCACGGGTGCCACTATTCACTCTCTTTAATCGAGCCCCAACGTCATGGGTGCCACTATTCACTACCTTCTCTCTGAAACAGGAACGCCCGTACTTCAGTTTATCGGAGAGCATGAGGAACGACAAGGCGTGTACGGCCCATGCTAAGAGAGTGAGAGAGAGAAGGGTAGTGAAAAATTTTTTTCATGATTAAGTGGATCCTTCAGTTTATTCAATAGATATGCAAAGAATTGTCACCTTTTACAGCTGAATCGTGGAGTTGTCCCTGAAGGCGTGGAGGGGACGTCGTCCTGCGGCGGCTGCGTCGTCTTGCGGTCGGCGTCGGCGTTGTCTTCCCTCGTTGGTGTTTTCTCTGTATTAGTGTTGATGACTCGAACCTGAGGCAGGAACGGGGAAATGTGGAGCTTCCACATTGGACGTCATGGGACACTGGTGTGACACTTCTCTAAGGCGAAGCACGCCGAAATAGTTCCCACAGTCAATGATGTTGAACGCACTTTAGCAGCAAGGATAAAGTTAGAGTCACAGTTCCACGAGGATAAGATGGAAGGAATTATCGTATTTGGAATAATAAACAAACGAAAACAATCTAGGACCTTCCGAGGTGCAGTGATTAAGCACTTCATAAAGAAAATTAAATTCACCGGGTACAGTCTCTGCACTGTACTCTACTCCATGAGCACAATATTCACACACTTGTTGAAATAAACGACTGTCCAAGTTCTGTTACGTCGTAATTTTCAGAAGATTATCACTGGCAATTAAGATCATACGTGATTCTGAACAGGTTATGATGGGAATTGGCATGGTTCCTCGGAAAGAAATCACGATACTGTATTCCACAAGTTAATACTCTCTTTAAGAGGGAATGTTGGCACAGTTTATTACGAACACAGTTCAACGGATAGACACAGTCTTTAAATGAAATGAAGGTCGGCACAGTTTTATTACGAACACAGTTCCGAAAAATGGATAACCACAGTCTTTAAATGAAATGCAGGCTGGCACAGTCTATGCTAGAAACACTATCGCTGTTTTCACACAGTCTTTAAATGAAATCGAGGTTGGCTAGAAACACTATCGCTGTTTTCACACAGTCTTTAAATGAAATCGAAGTTGGCTAGAAACACTATCGCTGTTTTCACACAGTCTTTAAATGAAGTGAAGGCTGGCACAGTTTATGTTAGAAACACAGTCTTTAAATAAAGTCAAGCCCACGGAGAAAGCTTTTAACACTAACGTTTCTGAACTCAAGTATACAGCCGGGCCGAGTGACGAATTATGTTGCGACGTGCTTACTTCCACACACACACTGAACTCACGGCTTACTGCCGACTCCCCTCACTCTCTGCCTACGGCACACTGCAGCTGCACACTGCACACTCTCTGCTTTACCCCAGACTCACGACTCGCTTATATTGCCGAAGGCCGGTGGGCGTGGCTACACATGTGGGCCCCAAGAAAATTTTATATCTTGGCCATCATTACCCCGATTGACACGAAATTTCGGCTAGCAGCGTTCATTATTCCTGCCTGCAAGGTGACGTTATTGAAATATTGATATTACATTTCGTTCATGCAGCAATGCCATGGAACACGAAAGAACCTTCTGCGTGACGTCGCTTGTCCTTGGCCGGTGTTCTAGAACATCGCGAACTTGCTTGCAGTTCCCTCTATGCCTGTACGTTCGGCGCAAGTTTTAAATGCTTACGGCCGGGTGTTAGCGAGCTCCTCTTAACAAAAGAATGAAACGTGAATGCTCGTAGGGCGTTCCCGTTTCAATATATTGAGGGAAACATTTATTTAGGATGTGTTAGGCCCATCCTGGTGTACGGTTGTGAGCCCTGGGGCTATATTCCTAAAACTCCTTTTTCAAAATTACAAATTTTACAGAGTAAACTCTACTGATGATGACAAGAGCCCCGTTACCGAAATATTATAAACATATACGAACCAAACTTCGTATTCTGCTAAGTAACAGGTAACTAAAATAGTGAAGGTGACCAAATCTAGAATCCTCCTTAGTCAGCCTACCGACCCAAGGATCCTACTCTTAAAACAGGTCGTAAGGACTAAGAAGCCTCTGTGGTGTAGTGTCTAGTGTGAATAGCTGCCACCCCCGCGGCATGGGCTCAATTCCCTCTGAATTGAAAATTGGTACAACGGTGGAAGGGGGTTCACTCAGCCTTGGGAGGTCAATGGAGTAGAGGTGGGTTCGACTCCCTTCTCAGCCATCCTCGAAGTGGTTTTCCGTGGTTTCCCACCCCACCTCCAGGCAAATGCCGGGATGGTATCTAACATAAGGCCACGGCCGCTTCCTTCCTTCTTTCTTGTCTATCCTTCCCAATCTTCCCATTCCCCTAGAAGACCCCTGTTTAGCATAGCAGGTGAGGCCACCTGGGCGAGGTGCTGGTCCTCCTCCCCAGTTGTATGCCCGACCCAAATTCTCCCGCTCCAGGACAGTGGGACCCCTCGCTAAGACCGAGGAAGAAACCAACCCTGGAGGGTAAACGGATTTAGAAAGAAAGAAAGAAAGAAAGAAAGAAAGAAAGAAAGAAAGAAAGAAAGGAAAAAGAAAGAAAGAAAGGAAAAAGAAAGAAAGAAAGAAAGAAAATACTATAATAGCGGTTTCATATTTTTACCTTGAAAAGACCCATTTGTTAAGAAGCCGAGCTTCGTCCTCCCACTTCATTCATTGAATTCATAAATGTAATTTGATTTTCAAAATTATAAGCGATGAGGTGGTTATTCCTCTGACATGTGGGTAAAAACCACCTCCATTACAGATCGTTTTAACCCCTGCCAGTGCAGTAGAACGGAGAGAATTTTCTACTCATCGGGGTATTTCTCGGAAACATGAATAAAAGTTTTCGTCCTAGAACTCTCATGTACTCGCACTGGACAACAACAAAAAGTCCTTTGCAACGTCCTTTCTTTGAGATGTTATTCTTAAATATACAAAAAGGCGTATCGTGTTATTAAAATATCGAACCACTCCTCGTATCTCAGCATTTTTCCTGAGCAAACCTTATTGCCTTGAAATCACATTGGGGAGTAGTGAAATGTCGGATGTTTGAAAGCAGGAATATTGTTCCAATTTAATCATCTTCTAGCATTTCTGTGACGTCATTTCGTTTCTTTCTGAGCCAGCAAAATTTCATTATATTCTCTGCATACTGGAGCTTTTTCCCTTCATTTAGACTGGCTACTTCCAGCTGCCGCCTGCGAGTAGATATTGACTTGGTCCTGAACGTTGAATGCTTCATTGGGAATGAGGAAGAGAGAAGGCAGATGTTCATTGTTGGCATTCCTTGTCAGTACTACTTCGGGACGTCGCTTCAACCATCTGTGCGTGCAATAAAATGCGTCCAGTGTCTAGTAACTAGATAATCATACAACAGTGTCATTCGAATTATAATGACAGGCGAGGATAATTCACTCAAACATATTTAATATACTGTAAAATTTGTAATTGTAATATTTGTTATTTCAGGGTGACTTGTTTCATAAAGAAGAGCATTTAAATTAAGAATCTTTTGCGACAGTCATCTCGTTTCTTTCTGAGCCAGCAAAATTTTATTATATTTTTTTGTGTACTCGAACTTTTCTTTGATTGGCATTCATAAATTGACCAGTGACCAAAATAACTTATGACGAAAATTTCATTCAATTTTCTCCTTTCGCGAACTCAACAGGCTTTGAAGTTCCGAGAAAAAAGCGTTCCATTTCTTTATCTTCACCTTTAAATGTACATTTATAATAGTTGAATTTCGAATGCGTCTTGCATGAAATTATGTGGACAATATAACGCTTATATAATAATAATAATAATAATAATAATAATAATAATAATAATAATAATAATAATAATAATAATAATAATAATAATCTATCTTGTTAACAGACGCCGGGGTGTCAAAATTTCATCCCACATTAGTTCTTTAATGTGCCGGAAGCCAACGACATGGGGTTGCCATCTTAAAAGCCATCGACCTCTGTCGGGTTTGAACCCCGTTAACTTGGGATTAGTAGACCAATGCCGAATCCACTACACCATCGCTGCCAGCAGTCAATAGTTAAAGCAAAAATCGGTGTGATACCTCTGATTTCTTCTTGTGGAGCCATGTGGAAAGCCTTGTGTATGAGGCACCTGTCGAGACTGAAGAGAATCTCTTGGCAAGAATTCTCGCTGCCTGCGACGGTGTTCGAACGACACCAGGGATATTCGAACGGGTACGACAGAACTTTGTGTGACGATGCCGTGCCTGCATTGACACATGGAGACTCCATTTCGAACATTTGTTGAAAATGGAGCAGCTCGTGAAACGTGTGCAGGTAAATGGACTCAAATGTGTAGAATTTTGCTTATCTTTTGAATGAATCGTTTCCGGAATATGGTTCCTTGTTTCAAATTGATCCACTTGCCGTCCTCCATCATAAGTTACCTGAACGCTTGTAATATCATCACGGATACACCCTGTATGCCAGTTATTGCGTAATTCGCCGTAAAGTAATTTTAGATGAGTTTCCGCTACCTATAGCCGGCCCCGTGGTGTAGGGGTAGCGTGCCTGCCTCTTACCTGGACCTGAGGGCTGGTTTGAGGTCAACTTAGCCTACGTGATTAGAATTGAGAGCTAAGAATAACGGCCGAGAGGATTCGTCGTGCTAACCACACGACACCTCGTAAACTGCAGGCCTTCGAGCTGAACAGCGGTCGCTTGGTAGGCCAAGGCCCTTCAAAGGCTGTAGTGCCATGAAACTGAGACTGTTCTTGGTTTATTGTTTTGGAATACGAGAATGTACAGGAAGTAAAGAGCGATGTATGGGTGATAGATCTGCTTAACCCTAGAACAGAAACATGGGGTATACAACTCCTGCGAGAAATTTCTTTCCGCTATCATTTTATGTTTAATTTAATTTCGTGAGGCTATTTCTAGCCGAGTGCAGCCCTTGTAAGGCAGACCCTCCGATGAGGGTGGGCGACATCTGCCATGTGTAGGTAACTGCGTGTTATTGTGGTGGAGGATCGTGTTGTGTGTGGTGTGTGAGTTGCAGGAATGTTGGGGATAGCACAAACACCCAGCCCCCGGGCCATTGGAATTAACCAATGAAGGTTAAAATCCCAGACCCGGCCGAGAATCGAACCCGGGACCCTCTGAACCGAAGGCCAGTACGCTGACCATTCAGCCAACGAGTCGGACATCATTTTATGTTGATACTATCTGTTAACATCCAACTGGACTCGAGAAACTAGAAAACGTTAACCATTTTCAATATCTTGGTAGTATTGCAAGTACTGTCGCAAAGACCTCTGTTGAATTCACTAACAGAGCCCAAGAAGGAGCACAATTGTATCACTAAGTTAGGTCTCTTCTATGGGATAACCAAATACCTTTAAGTACAAAGAGATCCCTTTATCAGGTATATTTCGTGCCAATAACTATATATGCACATGAAACATGTACGATCAACAGTACCGATAGTAGCAGACTTAATGCTGCAAAAATGGAGTTCCAGAGGTCACTGCTACAGAAAACAAGAATGGATAAGATCCGGAATGAAGAGCTCGTCATAATATACAGGTCACTAAGCGAAAATATAAGAACATCAGGACTCAAATGGTATGCCAAGTAAAAAAGAAGCATCAAATGAGAACAGCAAGAAAATGGCGAGAAAGGGAACTGGAAAGCAAGAGACCTAGAGGAAGACCATGGAAACGGTGGATCGAGCTCAATAGCTGCAGTTGCTTAACTGCGGCCAGTACCCAGTACAGCCCTGAATATGTTTTTCCGTGATTTCCCATTTACATAACAAGCAAACGCTGGGGATGTACGTCAATTGTACGGCATATTGTCAGTTACTTTTCTTATAAAATGTTCATGGGTGGGGCGCGTTCTAATTCCCAGTAAACTCCCTTGGCTACGCACCTATTTAAGATTATGACTGGAAAATACGTCTAATGCTGGGAAAGATGACTGAATTCGAGATGAACTGATGAAATCTGACCAGGGAGAAAGTGTAGATGGAACATCACTTACTCCCTGTGACGAAGATGAGGACACTGCGTTGGTGATTACGAGGAAGAGAACTACATATATGTTCCAGGGCCATGTTTAAATGAAAGGAAACAACGGTCATCAATGATCATCCCAACCTCATGTGAACGCTGGGAGAACACCGAGGTGTGACATTGTGTTCATTATACTCGGTCCTAAAGGCCATGCTAAGCTCGTGAAAACAACATCCGATGCCTTGGGATTGTTTAACAATGCTGGTATTTTGAACAAGCCTGGCCGAGGCGGTAAAGGCGTGCTCGGTTCGCCCGGAAGGACGTGGGTTCGAATCCCCGTCAGGAAGGCGTAAAACTTAAGAAACGGGATTTCAACTTCCGGAGGTGTACATGGCCCTTGAGGTTCATCCAGCCTACACCAAAAATGAGTACCAGGTTAATTCTTGGCGGCAAAGGCGGCCGGGCATAGAGCTAACCACTCTACCACACTAAGTGCCGAGGTTACGGAGAGTGGAAGCTTTTACCTTCCACCCCTCCAGGGGCCTTTATGGCCTGTATGGAGATGACATTGCTTTGTTTATTTGTATTTTGAACAATATAGGTCAGTTCATTTCACCAAGAAGGAAATTATTGCACAGCAGGTTAAACCTGAAACTGACCAACGATATAATGGAGATACCAATTCAGATTTTGTTTTATTCTTGTTAAAAGAATGATTTTTGAAAGTAATATTTCGTGTAGAATGATTTAGTAGTAGTTCCATAAGTGTTATAATGTGCTTAGGTTGTATTAGGCGAGATAAAAGTTTCCCTTCGAGAACGTTCCTACAACGGACATGCAACGTAGCGCGACTACGATGGGGGTATATAACCACGAACATTTAGGGAAAGGGATTAGTATGTCAGTTGTATCGTGCCGAGTGCGTGCGTGAAATGCGGCCACGTGGACTATGGCGACGTTATTATCAAATGCGTCCAAACAGGACCAACGTTCTGTTATTCTGTTCTTGGCTGCCGAAGGACAAACACCGGTGGATATCCATCGGGGAATGAAGACTCGATCTGGAAGGCCAGCCTCATCCATTACGGACAACAAGCGGGCGGTGGATGAGGCCCTATAATCCTGTCACGCCTTCGGTCCCCTAAAAAAAAGGCCTTGAAAGGTTAACGCCTCCTGTCGGAAGAGGATATGCAGCAGGCGGTTAAGGACTTCTTCACGCAGCAGGACACTGTGTTTTACAACACGGGGATCTTCAACCTGGTGCGTCGGTGAAATGAGTGCCTCAATGCTCTAGGTGAATTTTCCTGATTGGCATCCCAATTCAGGACTGTACGGTCTTCGAACGGAGACATTTCGATCACCCCTTATAATACAGTAGGATGCCTCACTCGAATTGTCATTTTAAATATGGGGTATTCAGTGCTCCATGTTTTAGTTTATGTCCTCAAATCCTATGTTTCCAGACCAGGGTTAAACATAGTCGCCTTGTTTGTCAAAGCAAGTGTACCACTTGACGACGGATAACCCGAGGGGACAATATCAGTGGCTGGCGACGGAGCCATCCTTCAAAGGCGTCTCGGACTCACCGTGCACTCTTCTTAGAATAAACATATGTCTGAACATATCCGGCATACGAACTCTTAGGGTTAAAATTAATAACGTCATAATTTCATTTCAAATTTGTTCATGTCGTAACGTTGGTTCAATCATTATTATTATTATTCCAACTGAAGGTATGAATACCTCTGACAACTTTGATTTAATCGGATTGGCTGAAGCATACGTATGACTTTTCATTTGAAGTGTGCGTCGTGCGAAAGCATTGTTTGTTGTGATTAAAACAAAGGGAAGGCATAGAATTAATTATAGTGGAGCTGATGAGAAAGACACGTGTCAGACAAAGTGGATGTACTGCATTGTTACTGTACGAAGCTCTACATATTTAAATAAAACACATAAAGGTGCGGAGATATGAGTTATTATAATGTGTAATCGACAATAATTATGGATCAATACTGGAACGAACTATCATCAGTTGATGGACAATTTTTGTTGAGATCGTAACTGTACTTCACAAAATGAGCTGAATAAGTTACTTTTAAACATTAACTCAGTTCCTGTTAATTTCCAGAAGGATAAATAAGGTACAGTCATTAATAAGACGATAACTGAGTTTCATTTAATGATTAAAGTGCACTTATGTTCATAAAAAACAGAACACCTTGAAAGACTCGAGATATGAAGTACATATTCACTGGACATGTACATCCGTATGTTCTTCAGAAACGATTAGCATTTCAGTCACCCAGGTTCAGCATGTGTCCTGTTGCCTAGTAGGCAATGGGCACTGATCAATTGGTGCATGCGTGATAGTATCGACGCGTATAAGGCGCAAATGGCTTCCTGGGGTATAGCCATGATGCATTCACCCCTGGTCCGCAGTTCATCTTTGGTGGTTGGCTTTGTGTCACAGCGCCGCACCCGTCGTTTCCGGTGATCGGGTGGGCTAGGTCAACAGTCTGACATCCTGTGGCAGCAAGAAGGCACGTACTCGTGCAGCAACATGTGGTCGCGCATTGTCCTGCTGAAATATGGCGTCTGGCGTGTCGTGCAGAAAGGGTATGGCTAAGGGTCGCAGGATGTCATTCACGTAGGTCAAACTCGTCACATTGCCCTGGACACGCACCAACTCTGATTTGTGGTTGTACCCAATAGCACCTCACACCATAAGGCCTTGATTTGGCACTGTATGTCTTGTGCGAATTCAGTCAAAGTGATGCCTCTCCCCTGTCTGCGACGAACTTAATGCGGCCATCATTTTCAAACAAACAGAACCTGGATTCGTCCAAAAACATTATCTGCTGCCATTCCTGTCCCGAGTGACGTCGTTCCATACACCACTGCATTCTAGCATGTTTATGCACATTAGTTATAGGTAGGCGGAGAAGTGGACGACGCGTAGGTAACCAAAACCGTAATAAACGGCGAAGGACTGTCACTCCTGATAGTGTAAGATGTGTTACACTGTTCCATTGTTGCGCCAGAGCCGAAAAGGGCGCAGGTCTGTCCTGCAATGCCATTGGGATGAGGTGTCGATTTTCTCCGGGGGTGTCTGGGTGGTGCAACCAGACCCATCTCGACGTGTGTTCTGAGAACAATTGTGTACACATCCGTTGCACTGCCGACTCACTTCGTCTGATACGAGCAGCGATTTCCCGGATGGATGCATCGCGTTTTCATATGCCAAGAATGCGCCCTCTTTCAAACGCACTCATTTAACCGTAAGGTTCTCGCATACGTCTGAGAGGCATCCTACACGTCTACTCAAGTCACACTGATCCATTACGAGATCCGCAAGCACATTTTACCAGTCGGTGGTGGTGCACCGAGATATCGATGTAGACCTTGAACCTGAGGGCCGACATGGTTCAAATGCTAGGTATTTCTTCAGAACATACTAGTGCACATGTTCTGTGAATATGAACTTCCTATCTCTAGTCTTTCAAGGTGTTTTGATTGTTATGAACATGAGTGTATAACTGAGGTATATTTGTAAGAGTGTAGGATGTGATCATTAAATGTTCCTAATACAATGTCAGTCTCACATACGCGTGATGCTGACCAGACACTGGATGCCGATCAACTCAGGGAAGAAGGAGTCCCCTCTACGCTATAGAGCAATAAATAAGTCCTAGGATTCTGAGCGATTAAAAAAAGGACCTCGACAATGTTCTGAGATTGGCAGCACACAATGGTACGATAGTAAGAGATATGGAAAGTCAGATTGTATTTTTAACTAAGAGAAAAATTCCTCCCAGGTTTAATTACTCTGTTGAAGGAGTGACAGTACCCCATGAGGAGCACTGTAAATAAGAGGGACATATGAAAATTATGTTTCACCATAATAATAATCGTATGGCCTCAGCTACCGTGTGCAGACATTTCGATTTGACGCCATCTGGCTGTCTGCTCGTCAATTTCGACGTTCCGTTTTACTCTAGGCCCACTTAATGGCAGACAGAGTAAACCGGATCTCTCTTGGGCGTCTATGGCTGAGATTTAATGAATTTTGTAGGGTAAACACCAAATGTGTCACCAGAGATCTTTTACATGCCGACATCGTACGACATGGTGTATCGAATGTACTTTTTCCGCTCTTCAAAAATCCGACTACCTCTGCCGGGTTTGAACCCGCTATCTTGGGATCCGGAGGCCGACACTCTACCACGGATAACAGTTACATGAAAAACTTTATTGTCACACGGTACAGCAATGTTGGAGCTATTTTTCAACATAATCGCCACTGAAATTGAGACACTTGTCATATCGTTGGATCAACTTTTATATGCCGGTTTCGTAGAAGTCTGCCGCTTGGGAATAGAAACAGCGTGTGACATTCGTCTTCACCTCTTCGTCCGTGTGAAAATGCTGAAGGAAGACAGGGTTTTATTAAGGCGCAAGAAAAGATTAAAATCACTGGGAGCATGATCAGGACTGTACGGTGGACGATCAAACACCTCCCAGCCAAACTCCTTCAGAACAGTTGCTGAGCACCGAGCCGTATGTGCTTGATCATTGTCTTGGATCGGCACACCACCTGCATTGAGCACTCCTCGCCTCTTGTTTTGAATGACCCATCGACATTTCTGTAGAAACTTTATCACAGACCGAACCTCGCAGGCGGCGTGAGAAAGAATACGAGCCACTACTGCTGCACTACTGACACCAGGCGGGACGTGCCCACCTTGTATATGATTGCTACGACATAGCTCTGACGCGTATGCTCATATTCCCAGTCTTAATACGTTTACCTTAAAAGAAAAGAAATAGGTAAACATAATTTCCGGATGGCCTACGTCCTTAGGTGTTAATATAAGGAAATATCTTCATTCGAGTAATCACATAAATAAGGGTTATAGATCTCTTCATATGGTTTTCAGTAAGGATGTAAAGGGGAGAGCGTAAAACTCTCTGGTAAGACCCCTATTAGATTATGGTTCCAGTGTGCCTGATACTAGAACTAGAATAGATGCAAGGGGGTAACCACACGATTTGTTCTGCATGATTTTCGACAAAGGAGTAGTGATAAGAAAATGCAAATATCGGGCTGGGTGACTTGGGAATAAATAGAGGAGCTGCTCGACTAAGCAGTATGTTGCGACCTGTCAGTGGACAGATGAGGTTCAATGACGTAAGTAGACGAATAAGCTAGAGTTGAGATTTTAAAGATCGCAATATGGAGGTAACACTGGAATTCAAGAGGATAAATTGGGCCAACTTTTCACTGACAGGAAGAGGACTTAGGGATTGGGATAATTTACATTTCGGAGTTCTTTGAAATCATTTGGGAAATTATGATGATGATGATGATGATGATGATGATGATGATGATGATGATGATGATTGTTTAAAGGGGCATGACATCTAGGTCATAGTCCCCTAATGGCAATAGATGAAACGAACTGTAATTACAATTAAAATTTCAAAATTCATCCGTTGACTAGAATTCAAAAATGGTGACGATGAACAATAATTATGAACTTAAAACAATAGTATTACTGACCAAGAGGCTGCTTCCAAAGCAGAATCCTGAATCAATGATACTTGTTGTTTAAAGGGGTCCAAAATCCAGGGCACCAGCCACTCGTAATGTCACTAATGGCTGGTAAGGTAGAACCATGGTGTTCCTCATGTAGCGGTGCTAATCAAATGGAATATACTAATCACAGGCAACGTAAACCCCTGGTGTTCCACACATAGTGGTACTAATCACAAGAAAAGTTGACCCATGGCGATTGTATTTATCACAGGTAATCTCATGGTTCAAAATCCATCATCCCTTGGTTGACTCTTACGACAGGCAGGGAATAGCGTGGGTGTATTATTCATCTGCGTCCCTCTCCCTCAGGGGTTTTTGAGAAAGGACTATGTTAACAATTGGTGGAGAACATACCATCTGCTTGGCACTCCTAAGTGAAGGCGTATCAACAATGACTCCCCCCCCAAAAAAATCTTACGTAAATAGAAAATTGCACGTAGGTCAAAAGACGAGGCGTAAGAAATCATTATAGATAATCATTATAATCATTATATCCAAGAAAACATCAGGTGAAGATTTTGGTAATAAATTGGGAAGTCTTGGTCTTGCGGTGGAGGAATCTTTCTGGGCTGTAAGAAAGAGTCTTGGAGAAGGAGGGAATGAGAAATTAATGGTGTACTGGATAAACGAGATGAACTCACTGTAGATCATAGGGTGTCACCGGACATGTGGTCCCAAGGTAAACGCAAAATATCTCTGTTGAAGTTAAAAACAATGGAGCTCACGGGGAAGAGAAAAGCTATGGCAGAGAAATTACGCTTGAGCCAGTGTTGATGGCAGCATAGCAAGTGAAATTGAATCAAGGTGCAAAAAAAGCTAATAATGTGAATTCGCCGTTGCAATCAAAGGTAATCTGTAAGAAGGAAGTGAGTTCTCGGTCGAAACTATCTTAACATCGGTCTGTTTTCAGACCGGTCGTTTGTACAGGATTGAAAGGATAGCTTATTCGTTGGGATAGGAAAGCGCTAAGAGTGGGAAGTAATCGGCCGTGGCCTTAATCAATGTACAGCCCGAACATTTACCTGGTGTGGAAATGGAAACCGACGGAAAACCATCCTCAGAGCTGCCGAAAGTAGGGTTCGAAACCACTATTTCCCGAATGCAAGCTCACAGCTTTGCGATCCTAGAAAATGCTCGGGCTGTAGCTTATTCAAGGCCACGACCACTATATTTCCTAGATCTTTCCCATCCTTTTGTCACGAGAAACCTTCGATGTGTTAGTACGGCGCTTGAGAACGGTTGGCTGTTGAGAGAGCTCTTGCATTATTGTAGTGATAAAGTAGTGAAAACCTATTGAAATAGCTAAATTTTGTGTATATCTGATTCATTTAGTGCTGTTTATATAGTGGTGTTTAGTGCTTGTTGGTAGAAATTGGGAGTAGTGACATTTATTTAAATTTTGTAACAAGTAATTCAGTTGGTCTTCAGTAAATTACGTTTTCTAGGTTATGTAGGCTAGCTAGGTGTACCTTGTTTCGATTTTAGGTTTAGGAAATACTTTAGGTAATAATATTAACTTTAAAAATATTTGTAAATATCTGTAGGTTCGTTGGTTATACTTACAAAGGTAGGTTATCATAAGGAATAGTACCGTAATGTCTGCAGCAACTTCTCCGGTATTTCGTATTATAGATATCCGTCAAACTGTCGCGAAGGTAATAATTTACTACATTAAAAAAAACCACGATACGCCTGTAAACCTCAATTTAAAAAGAAGTTAAAGAGATTACACGGTAATAGTTAACAGTCGTTGTATTGTTATTGATTATTGTCTGTCCTCATATTCAAATATTGCATTGTTGGCTAAGTTGTGAACAAAGGGTGTAGTGTAGTCAAGTAAATATAAATAAAAATCAGCTGATCTTGTATTCCATTCATTGGTACTTCTATGTAGGTAGTTAAAGTATCCGTAATTTATATTTCGCTCCCTCGATCTTTCAGTATTTATGAGCGGTTAGCTAACAATAATAAAGTTCATATATCCCAGTAATTGCAGTTCAATTCCCTGGAGTAGTAGTAGTAGTAGTAGTAGTAGTAGTAGTTTTGATAGAAATATTTGAGAAATTACTGTAGACAACCTCGTATTTTTCAGTAGGCCTAATTAAGGACACTTTTATTCTCCGTCCCGTGGAGTAGGGAAAATAATAGTAATCCACCAGCTGTAATAATTACATAACCCCATTTCAGTAGAATTGTAGTGAAGATAAGGTATAATATATTAGATAGTATCTTGCCAGTTATATTCGTGTTTTTCTTCGTGTACGGCAATCCTTTCGATACTTAAGCATTTAACCAAACGCAGGGTAGTGTAGTGTAGATACATTGTAGTATAGATGCAGTACATTTAAATAGTGCCGTATCTTGCCTGCTATATTCGTGTGTTATTTTTCGTGTGTATCTATTAGACCGTAATACTAATAATAATTTGTCTAAGCATTTAGCTTCGTTGGTAATTTTTGAGTACAGTAGTTCTTGCAAATTTCATTTCTGTTGTGCTTAGTTTAGTGACATACGGTACGGTTCCGTAATTAGGATACGTCTGAAAGTAGTTTAACATTACTGTAGTGTACTGTACAGTAGTATACGAGTAATATCCTATTAGAATTTAGTGTGATTATTTTATTATTGTAAAATATTTGTGTAGTACTGGTGTAGTAGAGGTATCCGTAGAAACTCGTACTAAAATACTGTTGTTGTAATTAGAATAGGCTTAATTGCAGTTTGGAATTGTGTAGTTCTTGTGTAGGCTATTACTTTCGATATTCAGTAATTAACAGCAGTTTTTATCCTGTCAGGGGTTGTAGGATAAAAAAATAGAGCACGACTAAGTAGTATTGTAGTGTAGTTGTATATTAATTACCTTATTGTTGTGTACTATCCCAGACAATATATCCCTCCGTTCATTTATTTTTTGCAAATAAGTTATTTTATTTTTAATTTCATTTTCCCCCCCGTAAAGAATGGCTAAGGAGCGCGAGTGTAGTTTCTGTGGGTGTGGCGAGGCATTGAGGGGTATGAGGGAGGAGTTGGAAAGTTTGAGGGAGATAATTAGGATTCTCACAGAAGACAGGAAGGAAGATAGGACTCCCTCAAACAACGTACAGGTTACAGTAGGTGTACAAGAGGGAGGGGAAGGAAAGGGAGGAGTTGTAGAAGACGGGTGATCTAATGTTCTAAGGGGAAGGAGATTGCAGGCTAAGAGCTCTATTCAGGATCAGAATTCAGGACAGGTGTCTGTGCAAAATCGGTACGAGTCACTCCAGGTAGAACAACAGAAGGAAGATGAGGGACAGGGAACTGTTGCTGAGATGTGTGGGAGTAGGAGGAAGGGAAAAGGTAGGAAAGGAAAACGTAGAGTAGATGATAGGAAAAGACAGGTGGAACAGGGTCATGGGAAGGGGAAAAGGGAGGAGGAAGTAGCTTCTGCAGTTATCAGGAAAGATAGGGCTGACCAGGAGGGGAGGGGATCAAACGAGGTGGGTAGGGTTGAGGCTCTGGTCATGGGAGATTCCATCGTTAGACACGTGGGGAAAGTGTGTGGAGGAGAGGGTACCAGGGTAGAGTGTTATCCAGGAATTAGGTTGAGGCAGATGTTGAGGAAAGTAGAAGAGAGGGAGGAGGGGAAGGAGAAGGTGGTAGTGTTTCACGTTGGTACCAACAACGTAAGGCAAGCTGATATAAGTACCAACATAGTTGGAGATGTGTGAGATCTGGTAAATGCAGCACGGGTGAAGTTTAAGAAAGCGGAGATTGTTATTAGTGGAATACTGTGTAGAAGAGATACTGACTGGAGGGTGATTGGGGATTTAAATGAGACTATGGAGTGGGTATGTGGGAAACTGGGAGTGAAATTTCTAGATCCAAATGGGTGGGTAGGAGATAGGGATCTGTGCTCAGATGGCCTTCATTTAAACCGCAGTGGTACGTATAAGTTAGGAAATTTGTTTGGAAGGGTAATAGGGAGGTACATTCAGGGAAACGGGATGGCCTAGGGAGCGGTGATAAGGGAACAGGGAACTGGAAATCAAGTAGGGATGACATAAAATTGTTAGTGTTGAACTGTAGAAGTATTGTAAGGAAAGGAATAGAATTAAGGAATTTAATAGATATATATTCACCAGATATTGTAATAGGAGTTGAATCATGGCTGAGAAATGATATAATGGATGCAGAAATTTTCTCACGGCACTGGAGTGTGTATCGTAGAGATAGGATAGGAAGGGTGGGAGGCGGAGTGTTCATTCTGGTGAAAGAAGAATTTGTAAGCTGCGAAAAGGTTAAAGATGAGACACATGAAATTCTAGGTGTAAGGCTCATTTCTAAAGATAATAGGCAACTTGATATATTTGGAGTGTACAGATCGGGAAAGGGTAGCACTGACGCGGATTCAGAATTATTTGATATGATAGTCAGCTATGTGGGAAACGACATGGAAAGAAATGTTATTGTAGCGGGAGATCTGAATTTGCCAGATGTCAATTGGGAAGGAAATGCGAACGACAGAAAGCATGACCAACAAATGGCAAATAAGTTAATATGGGAAGGACAGCTGATTCAGAAAGTGATGGAACCAACCAGAGGGAAAAATATCCTGGATGTGGTGCTGATAAAACCAGATGAGCTCTATAGGGAAACTGAAGTAATAGATGGTATTAGTGATCATGAAGCTGTTTTTGTGGTAGTTAAAAATAAATGTGATAGAAAGGAAGGTCTTAAAAGTAGGACTGTTAGGCAGTACCACATGGCTGATAAAGCAGGCATGAGGCAGTTTCTAAAAAGTAGCTATGATCGGTGGAAAACGGTAAATATAAATGTAAACAGACTCTGGGATGGGTTTAAAGAAATTGTTGAGGAATGCGAAAACAGGTTTTTACCATTAAGGGTGGTAAGGAATCGTAAAGACCCACCTTATTATAATAGAGAAATAAAGAGACTAAGAAGGAGGTGAAGACTGGAAAGAAGTAGAGTTAGAAATGGCTGTGGAAGTAAGGAGAAATTAAAGGAACTTACTAGAAAATTGAATCTAGCAAAGAAGGCAGCTAAGGATAATATGATGGCAAGCATAATTGGCAGTCATACGAATTTTAGTGAAAAATGGAAGGGTATGTATAGGTATTTTAAGGCAGAAACAGGTTCCAAGAAGGACATTCCAGGAATAATTAATGAACAAGGGGAGTGTGTATGTGAGGATCTTCAAAAGGCAGAAGTATTCAGTCAGCAGTATGTAAAGATTGTTGGTTACAAGGATAATGTCGAGATAGAGGAAGAGACTAAGGCCAAAGAAGTAATAAAATTTGCATATGATAACAATAACATTTACAATAAGATACAAAAGTTAAAAACTAGAAAAGCGACTGGAATTGATCAGATTTCTGGGGATATACTAAAGACAATGGGTTGGGATATAGTACCATATCTGAAGTACTTATTTGATTATTGTTTGGTCGGAGGAGCTATACCAGATGAATGGAGAGTTGCTATAGTTGCCCCTGTGTATAAAGGAAAGGGTGATAGACATAAAGCTGAAAATTACAGGCCAGTAAGTTTGACATGCATTGTATGTAAGCTTTGGGAAGGCATTCTTTCTGATTATATTAGACATGTTTGTGAAATTAATAACTGGTTCGATAGAAGGCAATTCGGTTTTAGGAAAGGTTATTCCACTGAAGCTCAACTTGTAGGATTCCAGCAAGATATAGCAGATATCTTGGATTCAGGAGGTCAAATGGACTGTATCGCGATTTACCTGTCTAAAGCATTTGATAGGGTGGATCATGGGAGACTACTGGCAAGAATGAGTGCAATTGGACTAGACAAAAGAGTGACTGAATGGCTTGCTATATTTCTGGAAAATAGATCTCAGAGAATTAGAATAGGTGAAGCTTTATCTGACCCTGTAATAATTAAGAGGGGAATTCCTCAAGGCAGTATTATCGGACCTTTATGTTTTCTTATATATATAAATGATATGAGTAAAGGAGTGGAATCGGAGGTAAGGCTTTTTGCGGATGATGTTATTCTCTATAGAGTGATAAATAAGTTACAAGATTGTGAGCAACTGCAACGTGACTTCGAAAATGTTGTGAGATGGACAGCAGGCAATGGTATGTTGATAAACGGGGTTAAAAGTCAGGTTGTGAGTTTCACAAGTAGGAAAAGTCCTCTCAGTTTTAATTACTGCGTTGATGGGGTGAAAGTTCCTTTTGGGGATCATTGTAAGTATCTAGGTGTTAATATAAGGAAAGATCTTCATTGGGGTAATCACATAAATGGGATTGTAAATAAAGGGTACAGATCTCTGCACATGGTTATGAGGGTGTTTAGGGGTTGTAGTAAGAATGTAAAGGAGAGGGCATATAAGTCTCTGGTAAGAGCCCAACTAGAGTATGGTTCCAGTGTATGGGACCCTCACCAGGATTACCTGATTCAAGAACTGGAAAAAATCCAAAGAAAAGCAGCTCGATTTGTTCTGGGCGATTTCCGACAAAGGAGTAGCGTTACAAAAATGTTGCAATGTTTGGGTTGGGAAGAATTGAGAGAAAGAAGAAGAGCTGCTCGACTAAGTGGTATATTCCGGGCTGTCAGCGGAGAGATGGCGTGGAATGACATTAGTAGACGAATAAGTTTGAATGGCGTTTATAAAAGTAGGAAAGATCACAATATGAAGATAAAGTTGGAATTCAAGAGGACAAACTGGGGCAAATATTCATTTATAGGAAGGGAAGTTAGGGATTGGAATAACTTACCAAGAGAGATGTTCAATAAATTTCCAATTTCTTTGAAATCATTTAGGAAAAGGCTAGGAAAACAACAAATAGGGAATCTGCCACCTGGGCGACTGCCCTAAATGCAGATCAGTATTGATTGATTGATTGATTTGAAGTACTCAAAATTGGAAGATAAAGGCTTGTTCAAAAATAAACTCCATGGATGAAGTTGCACATATAAGGGGCGATCAAATGTTTTAGGTTCGACAGCCGTACAGTCCTGAATTCCATCGACGTAGCAGGTTGAAGATCCCCATGTGATAAAACACAGTGTCCTGCTGCACATCTTCGCCCGACAGGAAGCGTCGACCTTTTTAAGGGAACCGGAGGCGTGATACTCGCATGGGAAGAGACCAGGACTATAGGGTGGGTGCTCGAGTGTCTCCCACTTGAGTTGGCGTACCTTATGCGTGAAGATCCTTGCTTCGAAGCGCGACCCGCACGAAACTTGGAACATCATTCCACAACGGCGGTTTTCCACAGACATGCTGCCCCATACACAGTCTTCATTCTCCGATGGATTTCCACCGGTGTTTGTCCTTCGCCAGCCAAGAACAGAATAATAGCACGTTGGTCCTGTTTGGACGCATTTGGTAATAACGTCGCCATAGTTCACGTGGCCGCATTTAACGCACGTACCTCGGCAGGACACGACACGACTGCCACACTAATCCATTTGTCTACTACTACTACTACTACTACTACTACTACTACTACTACTACTACTACTACTAAAATGTTTCCAATCCTCCCCTGAAGAAGGAGGCGGGCCTCTTAGACGGTAGCGCCTTCTCTCACGCCGGGAGATTTGTGACGGTAAAGGGGATGTTCGAAGAAGGCGAGGTGGTTTGCGGCCGTGGCCTATACTAGGAACTGTTCCGGCATTCGCCTTAGTGCAGGAGAATGAAAACCACGGAAAACCATTCTTAGGACAGCCAACGTTTGGGGCAAGCCGTGAGGTCCAGCCCTGTCCCGTCTCCCGAATGCACAAGCGTAGAGCCACGGTAGAGCCGTGGCCACCCCTCCTCTGATCGGTTGGCGGGTCAGATTGCAGAGCTGTTTGACCACCGACCAGCCGTGACCGCTTATGGGCCGAAACCCACTCTCCATTCCTGACCCTCCCTTTGCCTCCATGTCTGTGCTTTTATATCCGGATCAGAGTCACACTAAGTTGCATATCCGCTGCAGCAACGCCCTCAAACGGAAACTTTTTGATCACGCCTCATATAAACCGGTTTCGAATGAGTTTCACGTGAGGCGAATGGAGGAGTGTGGGTTACGTAGTAGAGGTTATTAGATAACACTTCATCCATTCTGAGCACATTAGGCCATTTTATTTCAATGTTCCCAGCCTCTAATATGAACCTACAAAAACAACAATAGTAACAATAACAACACCAAATTTTTTTTGCCAGTTGTTTTACGTCGCACCGACACAGATAGGTCTTATGGCGACGATGGGACAGGGAAGGGCCAGGAGTGGGAAGGAGGCGGCCGTGGACTTAATTAAGGTACAGCCATTTGCCTGGTGTGAAAATGGGAAACCACGGAAAACCATTTTCAGGGCTGCCGACAGTGGGGTTCGAACCTACTATCTCCCGAATACTGGATACTGGCCATACTTAAGCGACTGCAGCTATCGAGCTCAGTAACACCAAATATATAAGGCTATTCAAAGATATGCGCAGAGCTCTCTACGTGGTTTATAAGCTACCAGAATTTTACCATGTCACAAGTGAACAGGGACTTCAATGCACACCGGCTATACGAAATCTTGCTTTTCTCTGATACCGCCAACAAGGTCCTTTGTGATGGTCCTGCTCTCTTATACGTGCATTTCCAAATAAGTCATCCATTGGCCGTTCGGATGAAAGAGCTCTCCTAATGATTTCCCCGGAGTCGACAAGAAACAAACACGCTGGTATCAAAGCTGGGGCCAATTTTACGTGCTACAGCAGAAGAGATGGATAACCAAAAGTAATATTATATATTTCAAAGTACATGTATATCTCTTTGACGAATCTCATTTCCGTCACAGAGTAGTGAAAAAGAACACCACCATTATTTGGATAGAGCTGCTTAGGAGTTAAATATTAAAAAATTGAAGTAGAAATGTCTGGTTGCGAATTATTAATTGAAACATCTACAAACACTGATTCTCTTTATGTGATAGAGTATTATGCACACTAAAGTGAGATTTAATCGATAAAACTGCATGTGACACGTAGAATTTTGATCCGCAAAAATATTCGTTCATTATTATCTCCGCTATGGATTTGGGATCACTTGACATTCTGTATAGCTGCCTCTATAGCTCCTATGGAAGCCTACAATACAAAGTTTCCATTTTCCCTCGGACACTTTGTGATTGTCTTTCGTTTTCATTTGAACGGTGTACTATTGTGAAAAAAAATTGCACGCTTTGATTATTATCACACATACACAACTAGTATTTTGTAATTTATGTAAGAATTTTACGGGTAGTAAGAGTACCATCACCGGGCGAGCTGGCTGTGCGGTTAGGGGTGCGCGGCTGTGAGCTTGCATCCGGGAGATAGTGGGTTCGAATCCCACTGTCGGCAGCCCTGAAGATGTTTTCCGTGGTTTCCCCATTTTCACACCAGACAAATGCTGAGACTGTACCTTAATTAAGGCCACGGCTGCTTCCTTCCAACTCCTAGGCCTTTCCTATCCCATCGTTGCCATAAGACCTATCTGTGTCGGTGCGACGTAAAGCCACTAGCAAAGAAAAGTACCGTCGTGTATTAAACATAGTCTTAAATTTTATTTGCTTTCCGTAAGGTCACTAAGATGACGAAATTAACAAAAAAGGGAAATAGAAACTTATAACTGGGTGTTGTGTACTGGATTCTAGATAAAGACGAAGTTTCGTGGTAAGCTCTAAAATGAGAAGGGTAATGATGATGATGATGATGATGATGATGATGATGATGATGATGATGATGATGATGATGATGATGATGATGCAGTTCCAGACAGTGATAACGAATATGAAAATGGGAGTGAAATATCAACAGACAGATGTTACCTAGGTTCTAATCCCCTTTGTCATTACAATCAGAAGATTCATCAGCACTCACTACTTCCTTATGCATGCTTGTTTATATATGTCTGCATACTTACTGGAGTGTGTGATTTTCGCTACCTTGGTTCGCATTTTACATATGACTGTTGCACCTTGACAGAGTGTTAGTGCCAGCTGGACGAAATTGCGGCAGATTGTTAGAGGTCCCTGGGACTGTGAAATGTGTGTTCACTTCATGTTTGAAATGTGCAAGATAGCTTTGAGACCTGCGCAGCTGTACGGACAAGCTGTTTATGCTTTAGGCCTACTAGGAAACAGGAATATAAGGATTTGAGGATGCTATGTTGGTTACCATGGCTACCAGACTTCATTACATAACAAACAGAGAGATAAGAGCCTTTACACCAGCCGGCCCCGTGGTCTGGGTGTGGATAATCTGCCTTTGTCACAGAGGTCTCAGGTTCGATTCTCGGCCAGATCTGGGACTTTTACCTGGATCTGAGGGCTGTTTCTAGGTCCAATCAGCCTGTGTGAGGTCAATTGAAGAGAAATATGTTATAGGGAGAGAGGCCGCGATCTAGAAATCCAAGAACGGTTTAGGGGCGCGCAGCTGTGAGCTTGGATTCGGGAGATAGTGTGTTTGAACCTCACTGTTTGTAGCCCTGAAGGTGGTTTTCCGTGGTTTCCATATTTACGCCAGGTAGATGCTGGGACTGTACCTCAACTAAGGCCACGGTATCTTCCTGCCCAATCCTAGCCCTTGCCTATCGCATCGTCGCCATGAGACCTATCTGTGCCGGTGCGACGTAGAGCAACTTAAAAAACTAGAAAGTCAAGAATAACGGTCAACCACACATCACCTCGTAATCTGCAGACCTCGGGGATGAGCAGCGGTCACTTGGTAGGCCAAGGTCCACCAGGGCTGTTGTGCCACAGGGTTTCACTTCTAGCCTCAATACTGGGCAAAATGCCTCCAATGGTACAGTTATGTAATCGAGAGCACAGACAATTTTTTGTGTGTGTTAAAATAGGGCTCAACATGTCTCTTGGAGTGCACCGCACAAGACGACGGGCAAAGAAATGGTGAATGGACATGATCATATTCGGAGTGAGAGCTGAAGGCGCCGAAGATCGAATGAAATGGTGAATCAAGAGCAGTACAGCGGACTGTGCAATGCGGGACAAAAGCTAACACAAAGAAGGAGAATCACAGAACTATTCCACGGTTACAATTTTAATGTTCATTTAAAATAGCACTACAGCCCTTGAAGGACCTTGGCCTACCAAGCGACTGCTGCTCAGCCCGAAGGCCTTCAGATTACGAGGTATCGTGTGGTCAGCACGACGCATCCTCGCGGCCGTTATTCTTGGCTTTCGAGACCGGGGCCGCTATCTCACTGTCAGAGAGCTTCTCAATTGTAATCACGTAGGCTGAGTGGACCTCGAACCAGCCCTCTCGTCCAGGTAAAAATCGCTGACCTGGCCGGGAATCGAACTCGGGGCCTCCGGGTAAGAGGCAGGCACGCTACCCCTACACCACGGGGCCGGCTAATTTAAATAGTGGTGCTTTATGATGAGTTATACGTACATGTACATAGTTCAATGTAGACTGTTATACCTTTCATTGTAGAGTCTGTAGTCGTCTGGTGGATTATCGAAGTGCCTCTACGATCCTCAGTTTGTAACTACCCTTGCGACCTCGTTCAGATTTGAGTGTCACACAATATTACCTTTTCTTAAATTAATCCGTTTACCCTCCAGGGTAGGTTTTTCCCTCGGACTCAGCGAGGGATCCCACCTCTACAACCTCAAGGGAAGTGTCCTGGAGCGTGAGACTTTTGGTTGGAAATACAACAGGGGAGGAGGACAAATACCTCACCTAGAGGGCCTCACCTGCAACGCTAAACAGGGGCCTTGTGGGGGATGGGAAGATTGGAAGTGATAGGCAAGGAAGTGGCCATGGCCAGAAGTTGGGTACCATCCCAGCATTTGCCTGGAGAAGAAGTTGAAAACCACGGAAAACCACTTCGAGGAAGGCTGAAGCGGGAATGGAACCCCCAGCTGAGTGAACCCCTTTCCAGTTCTCGTACTATTTTTCAAATTTCGTGGCAGAGCCTGGAATCGAGCCTGGGCCTCGGAGTTTGGCAGCTGGTAACACTACACATTACACCAGAGATGCGGACTTGTACATGGTATATACTACTAAATGTAGCATATTGATAACTACTGTTCCAATCCGTCTAATTACAGTTCTAACTCCAGTGAACAGAGGATACCGGTAACCTTGGTTGTGCGCAAATTCATGTACAGGTTAACATAGCAATTCTACGTTTGAGAGGAAGGAACTAGTGTCAAGAAAAATGTCGCGCGTGTCAGAAAACGGATTCAAGATACGTTTTGTATTTCATTGTCTGTAATTGCTAGCATTGTTAGTCTATACACCAGTCCAGTGTATCGTTTAGCTGAATATTTATGAGTGAAAATGATAGATCGCTTAGTCCGTTAGCATTCTCTATAATTTGTTATTTTAACGTGCTACAAAATCTCTTTATGGCACTGTTAAAAAAATAATTTTGTTACGCATTTTTCTTGCTTGTTTTCGTGGGCCGTAATCTAAGTCAAGTTGCGTGCCGTAAACACCTTGCGGTTATTTGCCTCGCAAGCCGCTTACTTTGGCGTCACGCTCGCTGACTAACAACCTCCCGTTTACAGAAATAGACTGATTCGTAACATCATATTAATTCTCTTGCTAAATATCTACTTCTTAATGCAGCTATCGACGATGGATAATACGGCGCCTAATCAAATGAAAACAGAATGTGTGAAGCACCAACTTAGTTCTTTCCGTTCTTTACATCCTTGACAACGGGTACATTTAAAGAAATATATTAAGACGCTTTTAGTGTTTGAGTAGAACGCGTTATATCACCAAGAGTATCTAACCCTTTAATGCATGATTTTTTATTTTCATGTTTAAAAGTTATTTTTAGGGCTTTCCATACGGTTTATAGAACGGGAAAAATATTGAAAATATCAATAATGCTGCATATATGCTACATCATGAATAAACATTATCTTTGATACGGTTGCCATTCAACTAGTTCCTACATAAAATATATACAAATGGGCAACTAAGGTCAAAGATATTCTATAAACAACATGGAACTCACGTGGAGCATGCACTGGTTCATGAAATGCCCATCAGAGGTGTGCAAATCAATTTGTTAATCTATGTTGTATATATGCTACAACATGCAACAAAGGGGTTTAGGCTCTTCCATCTCATAACATATGCTACTCTAAGGCCACAGAACAACCAACCTATGAGTAACTAAGGTGAAGGGTATCATATAAACATCTTGGAACACATGTGGAGTATGCATTGGTTCATGAAGTGCACACCAGAGGCGTGCAAAACAGTTTGTTAACCTATGTTGCATATATGTTACACAATGCAACAAAGGGTTAACTTGAGTTTATGTTTAATGTCTCAATTGACAGAGAAAAGATGGCGCTATCTGTTGTAAAATAAAGAAAGTAATCTGGAACATACTATTCATGAAATAGCGCTTCAAAATAAGGCAAAATTTGTGCTAAATATGTGACATCACAGGCATACTGCTATAAGATGGAGCTGTATTGACTAGCGCCGCTAGATGGGGGCTTCATTAATTCCATCGCTGACCTGATAGAATGACAGGAAACAGGCTGTAGACTTTCTCTTTCACAATACAGAACAGTAGAGTACGTGTCTGAGGAAATTTATTTTCCTCTTCTTTATCGTATTTAATAAACATCGAACCTCTTTTACGTTTCTTTAAAATACAGGCCATTTGTTTTGTTTTTGTCCATCCAACTTGTTCTTGTAATTCTTCTCCAAAACCACATGTCTGCAGCCTCAAGTTTTGTTTCTTCCTGTTTCCCTAATGACCAGGTTTCGCATCCATACAGTAACAAACTCCAAACAAAGGCCTTGAGAAATGATTATCTGATCTCCAAACTGAGATGGTTGTTAGGCAATAAGTTTTTCTTATTTCGGAAGGCTTGTTTTGCTACCACTATTCTTTCCTTGATTTTTGAAAGGGACCTGTTATCATAGGTAATTACGCTATCCAAATAAGCGAATTCTGTCATTTTTTCTATCGGTGTAATATTTAAGTTTTTCTAGCCGTTGGCTTCCTTTTTGTCTACTATCATGAATTTTGTTTTCTTAATATTTATTTTTAGTTTACATTTTTCTAAGGATTTGTTGAATGATCTTAGCATCTTATATCATTTTCAGTATTAGCTAAGATAGCAATATCACCGGGCGAGTTGGCCGTGCGCGTAGAGGCGCGCGGCTGTGAGCTTGCATCCGGGAGATAGTAGGTTTGAATCCCACTATAGGCAGCCCTGAACATGGTTTTCCGTAGTTTCCCATTTTCACACCAGGCAAATGCTGGGGCTGTACCTTAATTAAGGCCACGGCCCCTTCCTTCCAACTCCTAGGCCTTTCCTATCCCATCGTCGCCGTAAAACCTATCTGTGTCGGTGCCCCTAGCAAAAAAAAGATAGTAATATCACCTTCGAAGAGGATACTATGCACCTGAATACTGTCAAAATTCACTCCTTTAGTATGCCCTTTCAATTCTCTAACTGCATTTTCTATGAACAGGTTAATGAGATATGGTTTTAATTTAATTTCGTGTGGCTATTTCCAGCCAAGTGCAGTCCGTGTAGGGCAGACCCTCCGATTAGGGTGGGCGGCATCTGCCATGTGTAGGTAACTGCATGTTAGTGTGGTGGAGGATAGTGTTATGTGTGGTGTGTGAGTTGCAGGGATGCTGGGGACAGCACAAACACCCAGCCCCCGAGCCATTGGAATTAACCAATTAATGTTAAAATCCCTGATCTGGCCGGGAATCGAACCCGGGGCCCTCTGAACTGAAGGCCAGTACGCTGACCATTCAGCCAGCGAGTCGGATATGAGATATGGTGAGAGGAAATTAAGAGGAAAATGCGTTTAAAATTCCCTTTAATCAATTTCTTTTCAAGGTAAGCAGGAAATTATTCTTTTGTAGTGACTGAGTTTAATTATTTTAAAATATGTATTGTCGTTCGTTGAAACAAGATACTATCTGAATACTATGATGCTAGTAAGAAATATAGTTGCACGGAATGTCATGCAGGCTATAAATACTTAATATTTCCTGTCGGTTTCTTGTTTTTTTTGCCATTGGCTTTACGTCGCGCCGACACAGATAGGTCTTATTGCGACAATGGGGCAGGAAAGGGCTAGGAATGGGAAGGAAGCGGCCGTGGCCTTAATTAAGGTACAGCCCCAGCATTTGCCTGGTGCGAAAACGGGAAACCACGGAAAACCATCTTCAGGGCTGTCGACAGTGGGGTTCGAACCTACTATCTCCCGAATACTGGATACTGGCCGCACTTAAGCAACTGCAGCTATCGAGCTCGGTAGTTTCTTGTTTAAAGACGGTTCAGAGATTTAATTTCATTACATTTACTATGTAATTATTTAAATGTAAAGTTTATGCAGCGAATGAACTTTGTAAAGAACAACGCTTGCAAATGCGCATGCCATTTACGTTCTACAACTGTCAGACTAGTTGTGCGACGCCACACAAAAATACGACTCACGCGTCGTAACCTGTCTATCTCGTCAGCCATGGTACTTACAATGTAACGATGTATACGGCAGACTAAGTGTCGCCCTCTGTAATAGACCTGAGAGTGCTCGTGTCCACTTTATAATGAACATTCCAAAATTTCATCATATAATTCCTGAATGCCATGAGTTAAATTGCCATAAACTAAACCAGCCTCGTAACTATCACTCTTCGCTTCTACTCCACAAAATAATATACAAGCAGACTCCCTTTCATCCAACAGATTGGGACGATGATCTGGATTTCAAGCCCTTTTAAACAACAACAACAACAAAAACAAGAACAAGAACAACAGCTATTTTACAGATTCTTTCTAGTTGTTCTCAATTATTTATAACATCCCAACCAGCATTGCAGCTACCCTAATCCTCAAAATACCAAATGACGGATGTGCCTTCTACAATTTGAACATGGAATTATTTGCCCAATGATCTAACGGACACCATATATGGATGGGCATTTAAAAAGAGAGCCGCCTCTGTGGTGTAGTGGTTAGTGTGATTAGCTGCCACCCCCGGAGGCCCGGGTTCGATTCCCGGCTCTGCCACAAAATTTCAAAAGGGGTGGAACGGGCTTCACTCAGCCTCGGGAGGTCAACTGAGTAGAGGTGGGTTCGATTTCCACCTCAGCCATCCTGGAAGTGGTTTCCCACTTCCTGTCTCCAACATCCCTGCAACTCACACACCACACACAACACTGTCCTCCACCACAATAACACGCAGTTACCTACACATGGCAGATGCCACCCACCCTCATCGGGGGGTCTGCCTTACAAGGGCTGCACTCGGCTAGAAATAGACACACGAAATTATTATTAATAGTTGAAGGTTAGCTGTCGTTGAGAATACATCGTGGTCAATTGTAGAGAATAACAAATTTAATAATTGAGAAGGTAGATTTGATTAGGATTCGGCAAACATGTACAAAAGTAAGAGTTGAAGCGAGAAAAGTGAATGATGAAGGAAAAAACAAATGAAAGGTGAAGAGCGTAATAACCCTCACTATGAGGAACTGAAACAATGAAAACATTTGAATAAATAAATCTACGAAACCCTTAAAACCCTCGCTTTTTATCCCGTTTACAATCACACCATTCATGCTATCCATCTCGTGGTCTTTCTGCGTTTGCTCACAATCCTCTAAATTATTTACTACTCCTACAGTATAAAATAAACTGCAGAAAGTATTATCTGTGATTCCAGTAATTTACTTTATTTTTATTAAAATTTGCTATACGTCACACCGATACGCCAACGGCCGTAGCCGTGTTGAAACACCGGATCCCGTGAGATCTCCGAAGTGAAGCAACATTGGGCGTGGTCAGGAGTTGGATGGGTTGCCACGCGCTGTTGGTGGGGGGTAAGGGAATGGAGGAGCGGAAAGGAACTGGCCACCCTATAACTGTTCAACCCCTCATCAAGACACTTGGGGAGATGAACATTATTAATCTTGGGACACATGAATATTAAATAAACTATTTGTGGCTTGCCCGCAAATTGCCACGCAAATAGAAACAATTAACATTCCATGGTTCCCCATTTCTCTATGTAATGTTTGGGCGCCATGGTAACAGTTTTAAATAAAACTGTAAACCAAAATTTATATTTACTAGCATAGAGACTTATACTTAAATCACAGGGGTAGGATTTTAAATAATTAACCATTAAGTATCGCTTAAGAAAGAAAATTAACGCAATATAAAATACAAATGAATTTATTATACAAAAAAAATGAGATGAATCGGAAAAGTTTCCTTAAAGCGTGGAGGAATTTAGAATTTACTGAATTTACTATTGCTTGCTTTATCTAATTGAAGCTCACCAATTGCAGCTTTCGTTGACGTCATCTGGTTTCCGTGGTTACTCGTTCTCTTCTTCTCGATGTAGACTTTGCTCCATGGACATCCTTCCTTCCTTCTCTGATATGGTACGGGCTATCTGGACTAGCACTCCCTATTTGCCTAGTCTTTAAATTAGACATTGGCCCTATACTTGTAAAAACTGATCAGCTTTGATCGTAAGAGGAGAAAATTCAGAGATAAGAATTTTTCCATATTAGTAGAAATCTCACTCCAACTGAGCTATACTATTTATACGGTACAGACTTGTACCAAACTTTCGTAGACTTGAACTAAACATAGTTCTTCGTCCACAATATTTAATGAATATCACACAAGCCATAAGCTTGTTTCGTTTCTCGTAGATCCGATAACATAACCGAAGCGACAACACATTGTACAAAAATAACTATGTCGCAGAGCGACCACACACTGTTTCTAAAATCAAATCACGTCGTTCAAAGTAGATGTTCACAGTAGAAGTAGTAGTGATGGAGTATCTCGTTCTAAGCATCTCGCTGTAAGGGTGTACGGCTCGTAAGGCTGTTAGCTCCTTAGGTCCCGTTCTCGTGTTGAGAATCAGTATATATCCGGGCTCACCCCCACTCTTGGTAACAGTTCAATCTCAAAACTCATATACAACGAAGTATCTGATTCGATAGCTCGAAGCATCAACTCCCTTTCTCTTCTTCCTCGACAAGTCCAGAAGGCGTGGCGATGATATAGCTGACCATCTTGCAAGCCTCGCGCACGGGTCGCTGTTTACTAGCCTTGGTTAAAAAATAACCCATGACGCACGCAAAATCCCAAGCTTCAAGAATAACCCTCCGTATACACAAACATGAGATGAAATGAAAACAACTATGTCTCAACATATTGACCGTATTTACAACATAATGAATTCTTATCCTACATAATATAATAATTTAAATAATAAAAGGATGTTATCATATATACAAGATGATTCAAAAAAGCCTTGATTACAAATGATTGACGTTGAAAAAATATGTTATTTACAAATAATTGCCGATGGCGGATAAACTTGATATCAAATGATATCGCGTAAAATGATATTATATTAAATTAATAGGACTGAAGAAGCCTGGACGGTTACAACCCTACCGCACGTAAACTCCGGCTCAGGAACACCTCTGCGGAGGTTCGGACCTGCCTTCGGGCAGAATAACCCTTTCACACCGATACAGTTAGGTCTTATGGCGGCGATGGTATAGGCAAGGGCTAGGAGTGGCAAGAAAGTGATCGCGGCCTTAATTAAGGTACAGCCCTAGCATTTGCCTGGTGTAAAAATGGTCAACCACGGAAAATCATCTTTAGGGCTGCCGACAGAGGGGTTCGAACTCACTGTCTTCCCAATGCGAGCTCACAGCTGTGCGACCCTAACGCTACGGCCAACTCATCGGTATTTATTTAATCATATCATTTATATACGTAAGAAAATATAAAAGTCCAATAACACTGCCCTATGGAAACCCCTCTATTAATCGTTGTAGGATCAGTTAATGCTTCATTTGCTCTACTATTTTGTATTCTGAAAAAAAAATCCGAGCCTGTTTCCAGTGATTCGATCGGGTAAGGTATGGAATGGAATGAATCAAGCCCCCGTCTAGCGGTGAGGATAGGCTTTGTGCCGCCTGCCGACGCTTGTTGCACTCCTCTGGGGCCAACGTTAATGACTGACAGATGAAATGAAATGATATTGGAGAATGTTATTGGAATGAATGATGACAGGGAAACTCGGAGTACTTGGAAAAACACCTGTACTGTTTCCTCTTTCTCCAACACAGATCTCACATGGAGTGACCGGGATTTTGCCCTCATCTTTGTCCGCAGACCTCATGATCTACCCTATCTAAAGTATTGGATATCAATAGCGATAAAGTCCATTTGACTTCCTGAATCTAAAATACCTGCGATATCTTGCTGGAATCCTACAATTTGAGGTTTTCTGGAACAAACTTCTATCAAACCAGTCGATAGTTTCGATTCATAGTCGTTGCGCCTGGAAAATCCGCTATGTGATACTGTTGAGAGAGAAGTACTGACCCACAGTATATAATATATCAACAAGAGCGAAAAATTTTTGAATATGCTCGTACAATACTGAACGTTAGATGACAGAACAGTACCGGCCGAATTTCTAATCTGAAATATTTCACAATGCAGTTTTAACACTTTGTACTACGACAACATTGCACTTCATCATTTTGAATATTAAAGGTTCTTCTTCTTTTTCTTCTACCGGTTTTCCCACATCTGTGGGTCGCGTGTGTGAACTGTGCCGCACATATGGACTTGGCCATGTTTTATGTCCGGATGCCCTTCCTGATACCAACCCTATATGGAGGGATGTTATCACTATTGCATGTTTCTGTTGTGGTTGGTAGTGTGGTGAGTGGTCTGAATATGAAAAATGGATATTGAACATTGATCACGAGAAAGTAAGCTCTCTTCCCGGACTGGAAGAGATCTAGCAGTTGAATATCCATGAAGAATGCACTATCTTCTAGCACAGAGGCGAACACAGTTTTTATGATTCAGTAAGGTGAATTTATTGTACTTTCTCAAAAATATATGCCTAATTCAAGCGAAGTGAGGTTACCATTTTGTCGCACGTAGCAGCATTACTTTAGAAGTCATGACTCTCGACACTATATATAATAATTTTGACGTGTAACACAAAATTACGAGAGAACCGCTTTACTAACGCGTATGTGTTACACATCAAAAGAGAAGTCCCCATCTCAGGATTACTAGAACAATAGTATTTCTTTATTTGCGTAAAATAGTCATTTATTCGAATAATATGGTTGCAGTTAACTGTGTTCGCCGGTAGATGGCTCTATGAAAGTTGCCACCGGCGATCTTTCTATGCCAGATACCTATCACGGCCGACTGGATCCCTCGCTGCGCTCCTCATTTTAACAATATTAGTCAATGCAACATACTATTTTATTCCCTAAATTAAGATACATCGGCAATCAGAGTCAATATCAGAACGTCAACTGGACTAAGTCATCTCCCCGCAGTTTCATTTCACGACATCATTTTGGCAAATATCAACGAAAGTAACCTTTAGGATTAATCATTTGAACAGTATTAACCCATGTAATATTCTCCATAACTCTAAATTACGATAAATCGGCAATCAAAGTCAATATATTTTCCATAAAGAAGTATGCATTTCTACCGCAAATAGGTCGGCCGCCAGCGCCACGTGTCGAGCTGTGCAACTACTCCGATTACAGTGCGTGGACCCGATTGTCAAGGCCGGTAAGGAGCTAGCTAGAGCGACGCATCAAGTCGGCCGTGTACCTATGCAGATCTTTCTATGTTAGTCCGATAGATGGCTCAGTTAAAACAAGTTTTCACCAGAATGTAAGTTGTTGCTCCATGTTGGTTCTAATAAGCGATGCCTGACAAAATTATAAAATTATAAGCTATTACAGGTGCTTCCAAGAACCAGATATGATTGATTTGGTGTCTACCAACAGTAACCTGACTTTCAAATTCAAAGGGAGGCAGTTCCCGTTACGTCTTGCTTTCGCAATGACCATTAACAAAGCACAGAGTCAAAATTTTGACAAAATAGGTATTTACTTATCTGGGAGCGTTTTCAGTCATGGTCAGTTATATGTAGCATTTAATAGAGTTACGGCTGCGAGGGATGTCAGAATTAAAATTATAACTACACCAGTCCGCGTCTGTGGAGTAGTGCTAGTGGTTCGTGTGATTAGGTGCTACCCTCGGAGGCTCGGGTTCGATTACCAGCTCTGCCACGAAATTTGAAAATTGGTATGAGGACTGGAATGGGGTCCACTCAGCCTCGGGGATCATCTGAATAGGGAGGGTTCGAATCCGACCTCAGCCATCCTTGAAGTGGTTAAGTCCACTGTCGGCTTCCACTTCTAGCTCTTTCCTATCCCATTATCGTGTCGATGAGACGTAAAGCAAATAGTAAAACAAAATATATAAAACTGTACCATACCAGGGTCAGTTCCCCGCAGCAGAAAGGTATTTAACAGAAAAAAAGTTTACAATGAAATACTAACATCAGTCAATGAACAGGACAGTCAGTGAATTGTAGCCTGCTTTATTAAAGTGATTCATGGTTTCCCGGAATTCAGTGTATTTTCCTTGACTTTAATCACGCTTCCTTTATCATCAGTTTCATTTTTAGTCTTTGTCCGCAGCAACTGTTGCGACAGGCCACTAGTATATATCTAATTCAAGCGAGGTGAGATTACTGTTTTGTTGCACGTAGCAACTTTACTGTAGAAATTATGACTGTAGACACTATACTTGGGTACTTTGGCCATATCATTCGATTCTTTCAGCTTATACCGGGCGAGTTGGCCGTGCGGTTAGGCGCGCGCAGCTGTGAGCTTGCATCCGGGAGATAGTGGGTTCGAATCCCACTGTCGGCATCCCTGAAGATGGTTTTCCGTGGTTTCCCATTTTCACACAACAAAATGCTGGGGCTATACCTTATATTAAGGCCACGGTAACTTCCTTCCCACTCCTGGTTCTTTCCGATCCCATCGTCGCCATAAGACCTGTCTGTGTCGGTGCAACGTAAAGTCACTAGCCTTCAGCTTATCTTACAAGGTACAATTGAAGGAAGGAGGAGTAGGCAAAAATGAAAGAGAATATCTTGACTACGGAATCTACCAGAATGTTATGGGCTCAGTAGCCCCACTGTTTTCCGTGTTGCTGAGAACAAGAACCAGATCGCCATGATAACAGGCGACATCTAATGAGACTATGGTACAAGAAGAAGAAGACACTATGTAAGTTTTATTCACAAGACCAACACATTAACAGATTCATTTCAAGTTTTTCAGTGAATTTTCAGCATAGTAATATCGGCTCTCGAAGACAAACTTACACACTAGTTATGAACATCTTGCAACGAATAAATTAAAATTTTATTAGTTTGACTCTATTCATGCAACCTTTGTAATAATTACATTTTTCGTTATGCTGGACATGTCCCTCTACGGTGATACAACACTACACCTAATGCATACAAATCTACCAGCGTGCTCCCCAGACACAGACAGATAGAGAGGATTTCTGATCAAAAGAAGCCAATTTGTTGTTTTAACCCCCGGGAAATACCGCGTTTGCAGTCACGCACTTCGGATTCTCTACACTAGTCCTGGGAGATTATTAGCCCGAAGGTAGAGATACATTCTCTACGGTCTCGTCCACACTATTTGACTTGTTATTTATCAGAAAAATCTGTGCGTGATGTGACCTAACTCCATTAACTTTTTTATTTGTTAAGAATTCATTTTATAATTGGCTCTTGTACTCACATGTGCTCATACAAATGTAATATTGATTTTTTCAATTTTTGCAGTTATGACTTCCTCTGATTCACCTGATTTTTTAAATGACATTTCTCAAATATTTAACACTGTCTACTTTCTGCAATTTCCATCTTCCCTATGTTATTTTCACGTTGTTATTGTCTGGGTGATCAGGCTATAGACTGGTCTAATTGAGCTCTCTATGCCACTGTATCCTAAGCTCTTTTTTCATTTCTACATAACTGCTGCATGCTACATCCACTCTAATTTGCTTGTCATATTCATACCTTGGTCTACTCTTACCGTTCTTATTACCTACACTTTCCTCAGAAAACTACTGAACACCGAGCTCGATAGCTGCAGTCGCTTAAGTGCGGCCAGTATCCAGTATTCGGGAGATAGTAGGTTCGAACACCACTGTCGGCAGCCCTAGAATTGGTTTTCCGTGGTTTCCCATTTTACACCTGGCAAATGCTGGGGCTGTACCTTAATTAAGGCTACGGCCGCTTCCTTCCCACTCCTAGCCCTTCCCTGTCCCATCGTCGCCATAAGACCTATCTGTGTCGGTGCGACGTAAAGCAACTAGCAAAAAAAAAAAAAAAAAAAAAAAAAAAAAACTACTGAACAAGTCCTGGGTGCCTTAAGCTGTGTCCTGTTGTTCTATCTCTTCTTCTGGTCAATTTTCGCCAAATCGCCCTCCCCTCAACAGTTCTATCCTGTGTTCCTTCATTCGTCATTCGATCTATCCATCTCACTTTCAGTATTCATTTGTAACACCAGATTTCAAGAGCTTCTTTTCTCTTTCTTTCTATGTTAGTTATCGTCCATGTTTAACTTACTTACAATGCCACGCTCCAGACGAAATTCTTCAAAAATATCTTTCATATTCCTATATCATTGTTCGAAGTGGGCAAATTTATTTTCTTAAGAAAGGCCTTCCCTGCCGGTGCTAGTTCGCCATCGTTAGTTAATTTGCTATCCAAGTAACAATATTATTACTTCCTTTAGGACTTAATTTCCTAATATAATATTTTCTGCGTCACCTGACTTCGTTCGACTGAACTCCATTACTTTTATTTAGGATTTATTTATTCTCCAAGAGTGTATCCATAACATTCCACAATTTCTCCAGATATTGTGCAGATTGCGATAAAATAACACATTCCTAATGAGTGTTGTGATGACTATTTCACTCTTCTTTGCTGAGAATTTCACTCCAAGTACGGCGACTACTTCTTCCCCTGCATTCAGCTGTTCTTGTACTACCCGTACAAAAGACATCCCTGCACTTAATATTCAAATATTGAAATCACGTCATCCATCTTAGCAAGATGCTGCTAACATGGTTCGCAACAACTTCGACGCTGTGACAGTTTGGAAAGACCGTTGGGAAACTTCAACAGACTTGTCCCTACACAACATCTTTTCTGGTGTGCAAATTGCTAGTGGATCGCATCTACCACGCAGACAGTCATCATCGGCAGTAGGCACGTAGCTTGCAGCTGTCGACGATGCAAGTGATGGTTTGCCGTGGAGCAACACAGTCGCATTCTGGTGACGTTAAACAGTTCCACTTGTACAGTGAGTTCCTGCATCTTCCATGGCCTGTCCGAATTCCGTTAAATGTGGCCAACTGTAGTACTTCTTCCTCACGAATCGATGCCTTCGAGATGTTGTATTGGTGAAGGATGTTAGATAGAGTATACCATGGACGAACAGACGAAGAGAGAATTCACAAGGGATAAGGGCTCTAGAACAAGGGGTACCCTACAGTAAAAGCATCAATCATGATTTTGAATTTCTCAAATATTTCGGTGTAACCTTAGATCGCACTCTATCTTTCAAGCAACATCTATTGAACTTATGTAAGAAAATGAAAACTCGGAACAATATTCTTCAGAAACTGTGTGGGACCACTTGGGGATCTACTGCTATCACTCTACGTCATTCAGCCCTTGGTCTGGTTTACTCCAGTGCAGAGTATTGCTCTACTGCATGGCTTAATATTCCTTATACCCGATATATTGACACACAGCATGCGCCTTATTTCAGGCACAATCAGATCCACGCCAACCCACTGGTTCCCGCTGCTCACGTGAATAATGCCACCTGATCTGCGCAGATTGAATGCCCTCGTAAGAGAATACTATAAAATCTGCATAAACTCCCAACTACCCGTACAAAAGACATCCCTGCACTTAATATTCAAATATTGAAATCACGTCATCCATCTTAGCAAGATGCTGCTAACATGGTTCGCAACAACTTCGACGCTGTGACAGTTTGGAAAGACCGTTGGGAAACTTCAACAGACTTGTCCCTACACAACATCTTTTCTGGTGTGCAAATTGCTAGTGGATCGCATCTACCACGCAGACAGTTGGCCACATTTAACGGAATTCTGACAGGCCATGGAAGATGCAGGGACTCACTGTACAAGTGGAACTGTTTAACGTCACCAGAATGCGACTGTGTTGCTCCACGGCAAACCATCCCTCACATCGTCGACAGCTGCAAGCTACGTGCCTACTCGGGCAACTGGGCTCATTTCTTCATCCCATCAAAGAGAGTATTAGAGTGGATAGGACTGGACATTTCCATCTTATTATACTTCTTCTTATTGTACCATATTTAATTGTTTATATACATTTTATGCCCTATGCTAAATAAATAATAAGGTCAGTGCTCGCAATGACACACTTAAGAAACTGATCGGCAGCACCTGGGGAGCTAGCCCGCACATCCTGAGGACTTCTGCACTTGCGCTGTGTGTGTCAGTCGGGCCTGTGTGGAAAGATTTAGTACATACTAAGCAGGTTCATAATGTGGCCAACGATTCTGCAAGGATAATCTGGAGATGCCTAAAACCAACGCCATTGCAGAAAACTACCCGAATGTTGGAATAGACTCACCCAACACCCGGAGGGCCACCTCTGCAGACGCCGAGAGAACAAGCAGGAGAATGACCATCGACATCCATTCCGTGGTCACCAAGCAGCTAGGTCTCGCCTCAGATCCCTCAAGAGCTTCCTTGCTAAGACTCTGACGCAGGAGGGAGACAACTCGTCTTAACAGACAGAAGAGCTCACTGTTCACAAACATGTCACCAACGAAAGAACTAACTCATGGCGCCGACCTAGCTTACCCTGTATGGAGGTCCTTCAACCGCTTAAGAGCGGGCATCCCTCAATGCAAGACAAACCTGAGGAAATGGGCGATCCTTCCCGCAAACACAGACACCTCGTGTGAATGTGGTGCTGAACAAGATCCAAGTCACCTACTTATCTGTTCTCTCCTGGATAACCTATTTACCTCACAAGATGTTTTTATAGGAAACGAGAAGGCCATCGCAGCTGCAGTTTTTTTGCAAATGAATAAAATAATATCGTCCATGCACTGCAAATCATACAAAGCATATACAAGTCGAATTTGGGTTTAGTCCAGCTGTTGTCTGTCTGGCGGTTTGTGTGAAGACTCGGGAAAATAGCGCGACAGAATTTATTAAAACTTAAAACTTCGTACTGAAGTTGAAAAAACTCCGATAGTGTACCAGGCAATACGTAGTTTGATTAGTATACAGTGACATCGCAATGTTACGGTGACAAAGAATATGCCTCCCTTTGCTCTGAATACATTTCTATATTTTGGGCTGGGCTGAAAAGCTCGGACGGTAAAGCGCTGGACTTCTTACCCCTACTTGGCAGGTTCGAAACTCGCTCAGTCCGGTGGTATTTGAAGGTGCTCAAATATGTCAGCCTCGTATCAGTAGATTTACTGGCAAGTAATAGAACTCATGTGAGATAAAATTGCGACATCTCGGAATCTCTGTAAACCGTAAAAGTAGTTAGTCGGACGTAAAAACCAAAGCAGTATTGCCTCTCTTCGGCTGCCACACATTTCTGCTAGATGGCATTAGTGCTGAAATTGTAAGAAATAACCCATAAACCACGGGTTAAAGAATCGGGTGAAGGGGTTCCGAGACCCAGAGTCAGAAAGCTTCTTTTAACGATATACAGTGAGTCAAAGTGAAACTCATACACCACTGTAACTAGTATGCGTTTATGAATAGAAATGTGGACAATAATTTATGTTCGCATTTTACATGTGGAACAAATGAGGTATGTCTTGAATTATTGAGTCACCATAGGCTAGTTAGCGTATCCCTTAACTTAGCAAGATATAACAGATTCTTTGTCTATGTGCTGCTGGGCACGTCAAAATAAAACTCATACAGCCCTACATGGGCAGATAAGAGGGCAGTACAAATGCTGTATGTTTGTGTTTCGACACCAGATTCAGTTTGTTGTGGAGAGTTGTGAAGTACAGACACGTTCCGGTGCTATCATGAGGCGTCAAAGAGGGCAATCTTCGAAATAAGGAGAACTCATGATTTTTCACCATAAGAGAGGAAAATCACTTCAAGAAATGGGTAAACTTGTAAAGAGGAGACATGCAACTGTACATTGCGTTATAAATAGATACAAAAATACACAGAGCATAGAAAATAAAGACAAAGTGATTGGGAGAAAAATTTTCAACCTCAGGGAGGAACGTTGGATAGTAAGACAAGTGAAGAAAAATCCAGCGATTAGTGCTCCGAAAGTGGCTGTGATGTCTGAGGAACATAGCAATAAGAGAGCACATCCATAAACAATTCGACTTATCCTAAGGAAAAGCAACAGGGATGGACGAATAGCTATGGAAAAAACATTTGTTAGCAGGATTAATAAGAAGAAAAGGTTAAGCTTCGTTAAGGAGTATATAGAAAAAGATTTTGATATCGGAAAGACCGTTATTTTTGCAGATGAAAGCAAATACAATCCATACCGATCAGATGGAAAGTTTAATGTCTGGAGGAAACCAAATGGGGAGTTGAAACCTAGCAATCTACGTTCAAGTGTCGACCATGGTGGAGGCAGTGTAACTGTCTGGGGGTGCATGTCAGCTACTGGACCAGAAGAGTTGACTTTTATTGATGGGACCATGGATCAACATGTGTATCTAAATATACTGAAAGAACATTTACAATCTAGTGCTCAAAAGCTTGGAATATTTGATCGATTTAAGTATTACCAAGATATCGACCCAAGGCACAAAGCTCATAAAGTATGGATATGGCTGCTGTATAATTGCCTAAAGATATTCTCGACACCTCCACAGTCACCAGACTTAAATGTGATGTAATATCTAAGGCATTACTTGGATGTAGCGATAAGGAAACAGCAGATTTCGAACAAAGATGCTCTGAAAATGGCTTTATGCGAGTAATGGAAGAAAATAGACCCATCTTATTGCGAGAAGTTGGTACAATCTACGCCTAACCGTTTAAGAGCCGTGAAAAGTGCAGAAGAGTATCCAACAAAGTATTGACTGTTAAAAATATCGTGTTGTTAGAGATCACTCAGGAGCTATTTGAAGGTGTACGAGTTTTACTTTGACCCATTTCATGTATGTTTAATAATAATGTATTAATTTTCTTTGTAAGTATAAGAAATAGAAGTTGATTTACTTTGTACCTTAGTAGAGAAATGTGTATTTGTTAAACCACTACCAAGACTAAAATAAGGTAATGATTATATTTTTTGTTGACTACAAATAAACAAGCTTTCTTCTAGTGTATGAGTTTCATTTTGACTCACTTTATATTCTTTGCAATGGTTGTAAAGAATTGTGTTGTTATTTGAATCAAAAGTGAACTACCAAAATAAAATGAATCATTTTGAAGCTTTTCTTATAACCTTAAAATGGTAATCAAAACAGCTACGGGCTTATGAGGCCCTCCCTTGGTCCAAATGTAGACCAATTTGCCTACTTATAAGTACCATTAATTTTCACATCAGCTTTGCCCAGGTAGGTTCCAATAATGCACAATAATGCCAACAATGATAATAAAATGAAGAATGACAAGGAGAAGGAACAAGGCTGGTTATTGTTAAATTAGCGGTTAATGTGTGCTTGTAATGTTACAGATAAAATAGTCTCTTTACGACGTATTTTTCCTTAGGTGATGTAGGCCTATAAGCTAGGAGTCAACATGAGTCGAAATAAATTTAATGTTGAAGAAGTATACAGAATATTGGACGATGTGGAGCAAAAATATGTTTGATTCTTCAGACGAAGAACTTTGTGTTTGATTTGTGTTTGGGACTAATATTTGGGTAAATTTAATTTTGGGGTCAGTGTTAATGATAAAGATGATCATGATCATGAGACACATTCCTTGACAGGTAACTCCGTGACAGAATCAATAAAACTGCAATCTGCTTAAAATATGAGCCCAGAAATTACGCTGACCGACAAGAAAGATATTCGTGATTGATTTGTGTTTGTCACCAATATCTGGGGAAACTGAATTTCAGTTCAATATTATATACTGATGTCTTCCTTACAAATTAGTCATTAAATGCTGTTTTCTAATTAATGTTTTTGTTTTACAAATTGTTTTATGTCGCACCGACACAGATAGGTCTTATACGACAAAGGTACAGGAAAGAGCTAGGAGAGGGGATGAAACGGCTACAGCCCCAGCATTCGCCTGGTGTGAACATGGGAAACCACGGAAAACCATATTCAGGGCTGCCAACAGTGGGATCCGAACCTATTATTCCCCGAATACTTGATGCTGGCCGCACTTAAGTTATTGCAGCTATCGAACTTGATATAATTTATCTCAGTAGAATCCAGGTTTATTACATATTTTTTAGAATGGACCTCCGAAGACCCCCTGCCCCGGTCCTCCGTGTAACCACCCAAACCATATTTTATAGATTTAAGAGAAAAATAATTGAATAAAATTAGTCGACTATATACGAGGGTGAGTCAATAAATAAGTCGCAAAACTGAATTGAGGCAAAAATAATCAAAGTAACTTTCTGACATTTATTTCACTTTTTCACATATTGACCCTTATACCATCTGTTTACAAGTCCTTGAAAGCCAGCAGCAAAGAAGTCCTTTGGTTGCTGTCGCAGCCAACGTGTAACCTCATAGATTTTTTAGGGGCCCAAACAGATGAAAATTACTGGGGGCTAAGTCAAGATTGTACGGTGGATGTTCTAAGCGTTCCCAATGAAATGATCTCTGATGCTTTTCCTTCCATGGTTAAACTTCTGGATTCAATTGAACACAGCTTTCCGTGAGAAACAGTTTTCACCATAGACGGGATGAATTTCGCGATGCACTTCTTTTGCGGACAGTCCTTTGGCCCACAAAAAACGCACAACTGCACGCTGTTCTTCTCGTATACAGTCATGCAACACATGTGCCATCGTGCATTAACAGGCTCTGACTGACTGAGTGCCTGCGAGATGTCGTACGACAAGCATACATATGCTGCCATCTGCTGGCAAACTTGCGCACGTAATTTCAAATGGTATAAGGCACACACATATTTGCGATTTATTTATTGACTCACCCTCGTAGAAAAGGAAATATTGAAATCTGATAATATTTAAAGCATAATAAGTTATGGCAAAGTGTTCAGTACAGTACCAAAAGGGCCGAGATGATGAATGCGCCTACGTTCTCGTCTACACTTCAACCCACATACATCTTATATTGTAATGAAGTGGTGTGTGTATCAATATTAATCAGTGGTTATGTCCAGACAATTCACAATACAGACAGAATCCTCGTGGGCGCTGAATTATGTATGTGGTATTAACTGACACACATACACAAACACAATGCTCAAGAGAGCCCACGGCAGATTATGTGATAAACGTGCGACCCAACGCGCTCAAAGCACTGCTGTAATAACAACCAATTTGTACAATGACTGCATTACTTACAATGATCATCGCGGCCGAGCTACGTGGTTTTGAAATTGTCATCGTGGGTCTATTCCATCAAAATAACACATTAACACTGGTCTTTTCTCACAATGAATTACGTTTCCAGTAAAACTACAGTAGCTAGTGATGACGGGTTGTATTACTCAATTGACGGTCATCTGTGTAAGTAAATAACTTTAGACGGGAACACGTTATATAACTTCTCGATTACTAGATTTTCATAGTAAATAGAAGAAAATACTCCTTCCCCTAAACCCGGATCACTGGAAATTTTATTATTTATTTATTTATTTATTTATTTATTTATTTATTTATTTATTTATTTATTTATTTATTTATTTATTTATTTATTTATTTATTTATTTATTTATTTATTTATTTATCATATGACTTTTAATGCCGGGAGTGTCCGAGGCAGTGTTGGCAACCTCCGAAAATTGAAAATCTGTACAGAAATTCAAAATAAACCGTATTTTTTATCGTAAAACCGTAGAGTACTAATAGGGTCTATTCACCAAAATACGATAAAATTCAATAGAATGCGTGCAGTAATAACAGGTAGCATTAATATCAACTAAGAATACTTAACTGAAACGTATTGCTAGAAGTAGGAAAATGCAACATAATACACTTTTCCCTTTCTTCACATGTTGGATCAGGACGCAACCACTTCCTGTACTGTCTTACTGTCCCACGGCTACATGTACTTTTATTTCCTTCTGGGTGTTTTAACAAAAAGTTATAATTTTTTCGGTTTCGAAGGACCTGCTTTATTTTTGGAATCAAGAAGTTAACCGCATCTTTAGTTATTTAACATTCAAAATAAATGCCAAAGTAATATATAGTTAATTGTTACATAGTAAGCTTACCAACAAGATATTGAAGCACTGCACTGTCACGCACAATAATTTGTAAGTACATCACAATATTATTCATAAGTTTGACGAACGTAAGATTTATAACTAGACGCTGCACTGTTATATGTTTGATGTTAGAGCGCACTTCACACTGGTTAACAAACGATTGACGGACTGCGGTGTGGGCTGATTCAAGAGTGTGACTGTGAATAAATAGACGACTACAGTTGATAACGTATGAAGTAGGGTAATCACCGCCGCAGAGTGAGACAGAAAAATCCCACGTATCAGATTATTCAGGGGCTTCATTGCTTGATCTGAAACCAGCTCAAAGGTGAATCACAACATTCAGAGCTTGGGAGACCACGCTATTCATGTCCACGAAATGAGGTACGTTCAAACAGGAGAAAAAGAATTTGTATACAAAATATGAACATTTCCAATAATAAGAAATGTTGCTTTCAACATTTCGTTGGACCGTATATAACGCGTACGATTAAACATTGGAACCGTACATAGAGGGTTGAAAAGTGTCAATGTGCAGTTCAAACCATACGGTTGGCAACGCTAGTCCGAGGACATGTTCGACTTGCCTGGTGCTGGTCTTTCTATTTCACGTCCATGGGCGACCTGTGCATCTACATGTGGGATGATGGTAATAATGAGGTAGGGAGAGGGTGAAATCCGGTGACGGCACGTAGCCTACTCTTATAGAATAACGCCCAGGGGTCTGCTGAAGGCTCAACGTCTCCATCCGACGGACGAATCACCATCTGCAGCGTCACTCCACATGATGTTTGGAATTGAATCCAGGTTTTTGGCACCACGGCACTTCGGATTCCAGCCACCATTAAAACACGACCACACTATTCTGGTTCCATGGCTAAATGGTTGTCATGCTGGGCTTGTTTTCATGGGATCTCGGGTTCGTTTCGCGGTCGGGTCTGGGATTTTAAATTTTATTGCTTAATTCTTCCGACTCGGGTGCTGGGTATTTCTACAGTCTTCAATTTTCGAATGCATCTTAGGTAGAGCACCATCTTCACAGACGCGCAGGTCGCATCTAGAACGTCAACTCAAGAGATCTGAACTAGGACTTTCTGGAGACCATACGTCATTACATTGCCACACTACAAACAACGATTCTCGACCTCTTTCTATTATTGAACCGAACAGGTTAGGTCAGTCCGCTGCGGCACAGCCAGCTACGGCTGCTAGTTCTTTACTCCGGAGATAAGTGGGTTCGAATTCCCCGTCGGGCATCCTAGACATGGATTTCAGCTTCAAGAAAATGCTGGAATGGTACCTCTCTCAAGGCCACTAGCGGTTCCTTCCCATTTCTAGTTCGTCAAATTACACCCTCACACAGTGGTACTCTTCCTTGAGTTAGGTCTATATCGAGAAAATCAGCTACAGTACTGGTGAGCCAAACACTCCCGGGCTTAAAAAAACAACTTGAACGAGCTCGATAGCTGCAGTCGCTTAAGTGCGGCTAGTGTACTGTATTTGGGAGATAGTGGGTTATAACCCCACTGTCGGCAGCCCTGAAGATGGTTTTCCATGCTTTCCCATTTTCACACCAGGTAAATGCTGGGGCTGTATCTTAATTAAGGCCAAAACCGCTTCCTTCTCACTCCTAGCCCCTTCTTGTTCTGTCGTTGCCATAAGACCTATCTGTGTCAGCGCGACGCAAAGCAACTTGTAATAATAAGAAGGAAAACCAACTTATTCTTGCATACACATTAACCTTCACATCATACTTCATACTTCTCTATTTGACAGTCTTTCTTTATTTATCGTCATCGTTTTGCTAATTTCACAGAATTCTAGTAATTTTCTTCTGGTCTTATATTCTGATAAGGGGCTGCCTGGCCGAGGCGGTAAAGGCGTGCTCGGTTCGCCCGAAAGGATGTCGTAAAATTTAAGAAACGAGATTTCCACTTCCGGAGGTGCGTATGGCCCTGAGGTTCACTCAGCCTACACCAAAACTGAGTAGCAGGTTAATTCCTGGGGGCAAAGGCGGCCGGGCGTAGAGCTAACCACTCTACCCCATCACGTGCCGAAGTTAACAATGGTGGAAGCCTTTACCTTCCATTCCTCCAAGGGCCTTCATGGCCTGTGCGGAGGTGACTTTGCTTTGCTTATATTCTGACATCATCAGTGTTTCTCGTTGTCTCTCACTTTAGCAATTACCCCCTTATTAAGCGTCATTTCTTCATTTTGAATCTCTTTATCTCAGCAATGATCGTGATAGAGTCAACACTTCTGGGAAGAAAAGAACGTTCGCACAAGTCAATAAGCAGACGCCGTCAGAATAATTAGTCAGAACAATTCAATAATCTACTCGTAAGATGTAGAAATAAAAAACCCTCCCTGGGGCATACGTTGAAGTTGACACAAATATGGAATTTGTAAAGCAATTCATAATTATACATATTTGGTTAAAGAGTGATACTCCACAAAGGAATGAAGAATTAAAATGGCTAGAATCTGAAATCTGAAGTTGAAACACTACACAGCAGTCATCCGTCTGGAAGCCCTGTTTGACGTAGAGTGTCTGTCACTGAATATAGAAAACCTTTATTTAAAAACTGGAAGTTTCAGAAAGGGAGAAGTATTCTCTGAAAAATCCTAGGTCCGCCACTGCATAATAGGGAATGCTGGAAACGTCACAATTCAGAGTTCTGCTCCTAGATAGAGAGGCTCTCTGACTGTGCAAAAAAAAAGGAACTTGTCTTTCTATGCTTATGTGCAAAGATTATCCTAAAAACTGACCAATCACCTGTTTTGACAAAAAAGGAAAGTCCGTACCACACGGACGGTTGACGCAGACTTAGAAAGATATAAAAGAATTGGAATTGACAGTGTTACAAAAGATAGGGTGTGAGAAAGCTCCTAAAGAAAATTCTAAGGAAAATTCACTGAAGAAGAAAAATCCCCCTCCCCTAGTCAGAGAAAAAGAAGTGAGAAGTTATGACAATTACAGGCAAAGTTCAAAGCTCAAAATTTAAACTAACGTAGTCCCAAGTAGTCCCAAGAAGACCCATTCTAAAGAGGAGGAGGAAGAGCAAGAAAAAGAAGAAGAATAAATTATTATAAATTCTTTCTCTAAATAAGAAAAGGTCCTCCATTCATCTGAAATTTTGAAAATAAAGATTCCTTATGTGCGATGCTATGTACCGCCTGTGTTACTGTATGCCAATGCGTCATAGACGCTGAAAGCTTGAATTATTTTGAAACAAACTGAATCATTTCAGATGTTCACATACTGTCGCATATTGAAAGGTTGCTGGACTGACTGAGTACAGGATTATCATCTTGAAATGAATGAGGAATTACAGATAATTAATACAGACAATTGAAGACAGAAAACGATTTGTTCAAGCCACATAATGAGGAATAACACGTATGATATGATTCAACTACTCCTTTAAGGCAAATTAGTACGCAAAAGAAGTTGCAGGCGAGAGAGAAATGACTTGGCTCAAAAACATATACGTTTCGACGTCAGTGAGGACTGGTGATGAACGCCCCCATGCAGCCTCTGACCGAAAGAAATTCCGACAGGCAATCGCCAACAAGCAGAGAAATAATGATGATGATGGTAATAATAATAATAATAATAATAATAATAATAATAATAATAATAATAATAATAATAATAATAATAATAATAATAATATATTATTAATATTTATTTATTTATTTATTTATTTATTTATTTATTTACAGAGTTTACGCTCACATTGGAGCACTTAAATCAGACTACAACAAATTTGTCTTCCTTTTCTTCTCCCAAAAGGTATTGAGTCTGGTTGACCTGGCTGCCCTCTCCGCATCCGTTATAACATATTGTTTTCTCTGTACAGTGGTCAGAGGAAGCCTGATGCATTTATTCTTCAAAATACTTTTCTCGCCTCTGTTTTCTATGGTTTGCATGGTAATATTCAACTCCTCCAAATCACTTTGAACTTCTTTAAACCAATTGTTTTTTGATTTACTATTCCAAAAGTAATTAAATAATTGTTTTAAAACTCTGTTATCACTTAGTCGAAATATATGACAAACAAAGGCAATTCTTCTTTTTCTCATCGTGTCTGTGATGGACTCACTTTCCCGATAGATAACCTCATTCGGCAACAATCTCCACTGTCCATCCACCTGATGTTTCTTTTTTAGTACGTATCCTTCGATCAACTCGTTGTAAGCGTTCTGTTGTTGATCTAGTATTGAGTTTAAATAATGTTTCACAAGCATAAGTTGCTTCTGGTTTAATAACAGAGTTATAATGCCTAAATTTAGCATTAATCGAAAGACATTTATTTTTGTATGTAAGCCAAGTTATCCGTTGTGCCTGCTTCAGTTTATATATTCTGCTCTCTATTGATGGTTTTTCATTGCAATTCCAAGTGAGATTTTCACCCAAATATTTAAATATACTTACAATTTCAATTCTTTTATTATTATTTAATAATAGCTCTGAATTTAAAGTTCTGAAAGTAGGCATTATTTTTGTTTTATCATACGAAATTTGCAATCCAACTTTTTTCGCTACATTTGCAAGTTCTTCCAATTGAACTTTAGCCTCTTTGAAACCATTTGCCAGTATCGCAAGATCATCCGCGAATGCCAAGCAATTTAGTTTGATATTTTTTCCAATTTTGACTTTTGGAGGACATACCTTGGTCCACTCTCGCATGACCTTTTCTAATACACAATTGAACTATAATGGCGAAAGTCCATCTCCCTGGCGGAGGCCTGTTGTAATTGCAAATGATTTAGAGAACTCATTTCTGAATCTAACTTTAGATTGAGTATTCTTAAGAGTCATACCAATAAGGCTAATAAGTTTGGAATGTAGACCAAATTCCTGAAGGACATTCAACAGTGATTCACGATGTATACTATCATACGCCTTTTGAAAATCAACAAACGTAATAACTAAAGTTTTGTTTCTAGATCTATGATGTTTCATAATCCATTTTAAACCGATGATTTGGTCAGGGCAGCTTCTTCCTGTACGAAATCCACCTTGATATTCCCCTAGTTCACAGTCAAGATGACCCTGTTTTCTGTTATAGATAGTCTTAGATAAAATCTTATATGTAATATCCAATAATGATACTCCCCGATAATTATTTGGATCAGATCTATCGCCCTTTTTATGCAATGGTTGAATTATTGCCATATTCCACTCTTCAGGCATTGTAGCAGTATTCCAAATATCTATAAGATGTTTATGTAGATTCTGAACGGTTTGGTCCTTAGCATTCGTCCATGCCTCTGCGACTCTCCCGGTGCTTTATAATTTTTAAGGGAATCAATTGCTGCTCGTACTTCATTATAAACGGGCGGTGTAACCTTTTCTAAAGGTATCCTATTTTTTGGATGTGTGTCATATTGCAGATATTCTGAAGGTTCCTCACTGTTAAGTAAGTTCTCAAAGTATCTAGCTAAAATTTCCGCATTATCTTGATTAGTATGTGCCGGTTTTCCATTAGTATCTCTCATTAGGAGTGTTGGGGGAGTATAATTTGTTTGGTATTGCCGAAATGTTTTATAGTAATCTCTTGTCTTATGTTGAGTAAATGCTTCGTCAATAGAGTGTAACATCTCCGTGTGATAATTTCTGTTAACCCTTCGGATGAGTTTAGCCGTATGTCGTCTAGCAGTAACAATTTCTTCCCGTGACTGTTCTGTTTTCCGTTATTGATCAATCAACCATGCCTTGTGTCGGTGTTGAATCGCTGCATCGCACTCCTCATTCCACCAAGCATGTTTTTTCCTCTTTTTAACGGGAGCGTTTTCCTCAGCAATGGTTTTTAGCTTGTTAATTACCGTTCCCAAATCATCACTTAGATTGTTCATAATATAATTTATTATTAATGAGATAGCTAGGGTCATATGTTTTCTTCCTATTACATTTTGAGAGAATGCGTTTCTTTTTTGGAGTTAATTTTATTTTAATTTTGGACAAATAATGATCTGAATCTATGTCCACTCCACGGAGGACCCTCACATTGTAAATTTCCTTATGATAGTTCTTATCCATAGCTACATGATCAATTTGGAACTCCCCTAATTTAACATTAGGGCACTTCCAAGTCATCAATTTATGTGGTCGTCGTTTGAATCGTGTGGTTTCCAAAAGTAGCCTATAATAATAATAATAATAATAATAATAATAATAATAATAATAATAATAATAATAATAATAATAATAATAATAATAATAATAATAATAATAATAATACTAATAATAATAATAATAATAATAATAATAATGAAATAATGAAATAATAATGAAATATAATATAGTATAATTTGTTTGGTATTAATGAATAATGAAATAATAATGAAATATTATTATTATTATTATTATTATTATTATTATTATTATTATTATTATTATTATTATTATTATTATTATTAACTCCCAAAAGTGGCACTAGGCAGCCAAATAATATTAACGGAACTACGGATGGAGGATTGAAATCATGAAAATACGTATGAATGATGAAATATTGTAGGATTTTATCCTACAAAATAATGTTCGAAACCTAATCTGAACATTATGTCATGCGATTTGCAACGAAGAAATTGCTAGAACATTCTCTATTTCACAAATCAGTAAAGCAACATCCGTAAAAAGTGGACGCTCATTTTATTACAAAATCAATGTTTAGTTTTACTATATTTTTATCTCTATCTTTGTAATGACATTTCATGTTCTAAAGTGTATAAATCGATTTTTATTACAGGTGAAAATGGCCAAATATGATAGTCTGAAACATGTACTAATGTTTTAAAGAACTTGTATTTTAATCAACACGATAAGTATAGAACAGGTAGAGTTATTAATAACATTATTTTATAAGACCTGAATTGTCAATACGGAACAAAATGAAATTCGTAAGTTGTAAACTACTTTTGGGTTGTTATTAAGTGGTTTACGTCGCGACTGAGCATGGCATCGGTGCACGTACTGCTCCTCATAGTGGAAGTGGACGGGTCGTTGTTTGATTCGAGAGCGAACTTGAAGGAGAGGAACTCTTAGACTTAGATCACCACCAAGTACGATACACAGTAAATGGTACTCGTTCTCACGAAACTTGCGTTTATATAGCAAGACACAGACGACGAACACTCGCTGTCATGGTTACAATTCTTCTTCTTTTTTCCTTCCGCTTTTCCCACACCTGTGGGGTCGCGGGTGCGAACTGCGTCGCACATGTGGATTTGGTCCTGTTTTTACGGTCGGATGCCCTTCCTGACGCCAACCCTCTATGGAGGGATGTAAGCACTATTGCGTGTTTCTGTGGTGGTTGGTAGTGTAGTATGTTGTGTGAATATGATGAGGAGAGTGTTGGGACGGACATATACACCCAGTCCCCGAGCCAGAAGAATTAATCAGAAGAGATTAAAATCCCCGACCCGGCCGGGAATCGAACCCGTGACCCTCTGAACCGAAGGCCAGTACACTGACCATTCAGCCAACGAGTCGGACGTTGTCATGGTTACAATGGTGTTCGGAAATTGATGATGCATTTTCCAGACAGACCCCCAGTCCAGAAATATATCCATGTTAAAATCATTCCCTTTTTCACTTGGTTCTATTGAAATCTGTCCATTGCCTAAACCAACTGATACAGAAGACATCGCTTTCCACGAATTTGCATAGAAAAGGTTATTCTTTACTTTGGTAGTATTAGCACAACAGATGACTGTTAATAATAAAATAATAATAATAACGACCATCGGTGCCATTGAGTGTCTAGAACTGAATCGTGCGGTATCTTCTTCCGCTGGTATGGAAATGACCAGATAAAGGTCAACCAAAGTTTTGTTCGCCCGCGGTCAGAATTGCTAATGTCGCCTTGCGCTAATGGTCAAAGCTTGCTTCCTTGAGGGCTCTCAGCGACCAAGATGGAGACTCGAGGATGCTGGCGGCCAGTCGAGAGCCTTACAAACTCAACATCTAAGATATCATTAGAGAAACCCTCTGTGAATAAACCAGAGTGGACTTCAAACTATTCTCTGAATGGAGTGTCTTAGAGTGATCCAAACGTCCGGTTAATGAGAACTATCTTCTCTTCTAATATAAGAAAACCGTTAGCGTTTATTTTATTTGCTTCTTTGTACTTCTTATTCTTCCACCTCATGGCCTTCTCCCAACGACTTGTGTTCCTGGATTTATCCTAGTTTAACGGCAGGATGCCCTTATGTGTTACGATATGTTCACTAATATGTTGCCAATGTGATATTTATTTATTTAATGTGAATATATAGGCGGTAAGCCCAATTACAATATGAAATTACTACAAATTAAATATTTAACATATAAGAAAAAAAAAGAAAATAAAACAACAAGATGAAAACATACGATTCATGAAACAAAGCCACTAGAATGCAGAAACGAAAATAACACATGTATTCAGATTTAATATTAAATAAATATAGTAATTTTGTAACCTTGTGTAGTAAATAATTAATTATGTAACATTAACCGTACAATTTTGCCTGCCGCCATTTCTTGATGGATACAGTACTTTTGTATCCATCTCTTGGCACATGCCAGAGTAAAGTGTAGCTTCCACCGGTTCCAGTCTCATCCATGGCTGTGACAATATGGAAGCTGCTGGGGTATGGGTGGTGCTGAGTAATGACATTCAGAGCACGACTAGTGCATCTGAGTGTTATGAAAGGTGTTGCTCATAGGGTCAGTCGTGCTGAAATAGCACTTTCTGACCCAGTGAGGAAAGCAATGGCAAACTACCTCACTCCTCGTCTTGCCTAGTACGCCTCATTTTGGTGCTGCCACTGGTTTTTTCGGTTTCCATATAACCGCATAACCTTTGGTGGTGCTATTTGAGGATCCAACCAGCCTCTGGGCTGATGACCTAACAGACAGACAGACAACCATACAATTATTACATAGGAAAGAGAAAATATACATTCTGCATTAAAATATTAAAATAATGGAATGGATGTTAAAAGAAATGAGAAAATAACAACAACTGAGTAACAAACATTAATAAAATAAATAAATTAGCAAGATGACAGTTATAGGCCTATAATTAATTCTGGAGTGCGTGGACCTGGCCGATCTGCGCCGTAGTCTGAAAGTGCCGTATATCATCTCCCATCCTACGAGATGAAATGAAATGGTGTACGGCTTTTAGTGCCGGGAGTGTCCAAGGACATGTTCGGCTCGCCAGGTGCAGGTCTTTTGATTTGACTCCCGTAGACGACCTGCGCATCGTGATGAGGATGGAATGATGATGAAGACGACACACACACCCAGCCCCCGTGCCAGCGAAATTAACCAACGATGGCTAAAATTCCCTACCCTGCCGGGAATCTATCCCGGGACTCCTGTGATCAAAGGTCAGCACGCTAACCATTTAGCCATGGAGCCGGACCCTACGAGATGACGAGCAGTCAGTGGACCTCGTCATCCGTTTCATGAAGGACAGTGGTTTGTTTTATCTGATATATGCGCAGTGTTTCGTATTATTCTTTACATTATTGTTCGCTGCGATTTATTCTATTGGCTCTGTTTTAGTTTGTGTGTTTTAATGTGTTTGATAAAATCACGTGCAACGAAAGACTGGCAGAATACAAGGACAGCTGAATATGGAAAGAACAGTGTGAGGCAGAAATTTTGTTCATGTTTGTATAACGTCAGCCGGCCCCGTGGTGTAGGGGTAGCGTGCCTGCCTAGCACCCGGAGGCCCCGGGTTCGATTCCCGGCCAGGTTAGGATTTTTACCTGGACCTGAGGGCTGGTTCGAGGTTCACTCAGCCTACGTGATTAGAATTAAGGAGCTATTTGACGGTGAGATATCGGCCCCGGTCTAGAAAGCCAGGAATAACGGCCGAGAGGATTCGTCGTGCTGACCACACGACACCTCGTAATCTGCAGGCCTTCGGGCTGCGCAGCGGTCGCTTGGTAGGCCAAGGTCCTTCAAGGGCTGAAGTGCCATGGGGTTTGGTTTAGTTTGGTTTGGTTTGGTTTGTATAACGTCAATTTTTGTATTAGAGGCCAGAGATAAATAAGTCAATTCTAATCGTTGTTATTGTGTAAAATCAATTGTCCGGTTTGAACAAGAAATAAAAATGCCAATTTTAATCTTAGGTTTTCGTAAAAGCTATTGCTTGGTTTGAGACAAAATATTAGAACGCCAATATTTTGTTTTGTTTTGTTTTGTTGTATAAAATCTATTGTTTGGCAGGAGGTAAATATGCCAATATTATTCTTTGCTTTTGTGTAAAGTATATTGTTTGGTCGAAGCAAGAAGTAAATATGCCAATGTTATTCTTTGCTTCTGTTTAAAGTATATTGTTTGGTCGAAGCAAGAGGTAAATATGTCAATATTATTCTTTGCTTTAACCCGCCTAGTGGCCATGGTTGTTAAGGTGTCAAGTCTGTACGATCTGACAATCAGGATAGCCGGTTCGAGTCCACCGTCAGAATGTTGGCCGGCAGGTTAGGAGAGGTGGTGGTATACAATTACTAATTGATTGCGAGGCAAAAGCCTGGATTCAATTCCAAATCTCTCCGCAGTGTCATATGGAGTGATAGCACTTGACAATGTCCACTGGTTGGAGACCCAAAGCTCTGAGTAGACCCCGTGGTGTTATTGGACAGAAGTAGGCTACATGCCGACACCGGGTTTCACCTTCTCCCTATATCATCATCCCTCAGACAGACGCTGAGATCACCTCTGGTCGTAAGATAGAAAGCCAAACATGTCCTAACACACTTCCGGCACTAAAAGACATACGATAAGCTTTTATGTAATATCTATTGGTTGGTTTGATGAGGGATATGAATATGGTACTCTTTGTTTCTTTGTGTAAATCTATTGATAATTTAAAGTTTGGGTAAAATATGCCACTTTTGTCCGGTCTACATAATCGCTGTAAAATCTACATTGCCACTTAGCTCATGAAACTGTTCTCTTCCCCCCGCCCCCAAACAAAAATACCAAGCTATGTAATCTGAAAGAGAAACTAAATAAGTATCTTAGCCAAAAGGTCACACCCCTCTCCATCTCCAGCCAGATCACATTCCCTTCTCGATCATATGAATCATCGCCCTCCCCAACAAATCTCAATCTCCTTCATAGAGAGAGGGTGTTCCCTTTAAGTGGTTCTCTTTACCCCTTTAGGGCAAGGAATGAAAACTTTAGTAGATCGATGGACTTCAAGTGCGTAGTTTCCGGCTGTGGTAAGCTCGACATGCCTCTACGGCACCCAGTAATGAGTTTGAGAGGAGGCGAATTATCTGGTTGGTCGTATCGACGAATCTCCCTTCCTTTAGGCTGTTCCGACCAAACTGTTAGGAACATGGATGCGTGAGGGCACGCACACGGAAACAGGGCTCAAGATATTCTCGAGTGACCACCAGGAGAGAGGATCGTTTCATCCTCGGACAAGCGTGAGTATAGTCAACAATTACAGTGCGGAGTTATAGCATCATCGTTACAGACCCCCATGTGTGCCAGAACCATTTTCAGGTGCCTGGCTGGTAGAAATTTAGCCCCACGGTGTATGTTACATGACCTGTCGTGGACACCCTGTCACGTACCAACGAATCCTGGTTTTCTTTGTGTACTGATGACAGCTGTGTTCGTGTCTGCAGACCACATGGTGACCACCTCAGTCCTGCCTCTGCTGTGTCGCGAGGCACCACCTCCACTAATGACATACAGGAGTTCCATCATATTCGGCACGCAGTCACTCCCCACAGTGGTGCGAGGAACATTGACTTCTTCTTCTTCTTCTTGCAGTGCCTTCTCCATTACTGAAGGTTGGCCACAGCCACAGCGAAGTCTGTACGATGCTTGGCTGTCCTCATCAGTCTTCTCGAATCTAGTCCTGTCCAATCCCGTAAGTTCCTGAACCAAGAGTGTTCCTTCTACCGTGACCTCTACGTCGATCGATTTTACCCTGCACAATCAATCTTAGTAGGTTGTACTTTTCATTCCTGATAAAATGCCGAAGGTAGGCTGTCTTCATTTTCTTGATTGTAAACATCAACATTCGTTCCCTCGTCATGCGTTTGAGTATGAGGGAATATTGGAGACAAGGTCAGTCCGCGAGATCCGTAACGTCCTTCGGAAAAACTACATCTCGAAGAAATTTTTTCACTTAATATTGTTACATTACAGAGTCCACGTTACAGCGCCGTACAGAAGCAATGAATATACATATCATCTGACGAAGTTGTGACGTGTCTACAAGCTGAGGCTTCTGTCACAAAGTAGATTCCTCAGGAACATCCGCAGCAGAACAATATATGGATGGTGTTCTCAGGAATGCTTCTGTAACATTGCTGCGCTTCTTTGGCCTGCCCGATCGCAAGATTTATCGCCCATCGAATATGTTTGCCACCACGCTGGGTGGCAACTTATGCACCTTAGTAGTTTAAACGATCTGGAGAACCAATTGCGGAAAATAATAACAGGTATCCCGCATTATACAACAAGGAACATGTATAGCTCCATGCCAGCTTGTATCACATGTTGTATCTAAGCTGGAGGTGGACCCGAGGGATACTAGAGTGTGCATTGTAGTGTTCACTTTTCCAGAATATATTAACTGTCAAAGATTTATCAACAATGTCAGGTTTGATGCGATGTGTCTAAACTGGCCAAAAGTTGTGTAATACTTAGATAACCCGCCTTCCGAACAACTAATTTAACTACGAGGGCATATCATTAAGATTCTGAAATTTTGCTCTAATTATCTTTAGGTTGGCTCTATGGCGCTGTGTGCTCGCCAGCCGCTAGATGGTACCGATGTCTACGTCTGTGGTAGGTTTCAGCGTTATCAGATTAGTAGAGCTTGAACGTCAACTGGAATGACCTTTACTGGCCTTGTGGGAGCTACATTAAACCGACCGACCGACCGACCGACCGACCGACCGACCGACCGACCGACCAACCAACCTGGGAAAGGATTTCTAGGCAAAGGAAATTATAATTTACAGAAAGCACCAAAAAGAAAAGCATATTCATATTCTAACAGTAGACCTATAACAGTAATTTACTTCCTTGCATATTTAACATGGTAATATAAGCTTTTACATTTGCCTGTATCATATTTTGTTTTCATGTCCGAGTGAGTGTAAGTTCTATTTCGCTCTGTGGACTGTGTAACTTTTCAAGATATTTATCTCGGAGAGAACGCGTTGCATTTGTGACATCATTGTCATAATTTTTACATATAATGTGCCCTGTGGGACTTCAGTGAATGTGTCAGATGAGTTAAATCCACTAGTGTTAAAAGAATGCTCACTGTTATTTACCAGTACATGATTATTACACTTCCCATTGTCACAGACGTTGAATGATTAGCGTTATCAGGTGGCTTCATACAGTGGCATGATATTACCTGTGTGAATGATATAGCATATCAATTGTTGTAGCTCATTGTCCTAGAATCAAAACATAGTCGGCTACCTATAAAGGTCTAATATGTGGGAGTTGATGAGTTTTGAGGTCATAATTGACAGTCGGAAGATGTTTTCCTGTAGTTTCTCTATTTTATGAAAATAATTAAAGCCGCAGCAGCTACCGCCCCAGCTCGCCTGGTGGCCATTTTCTTTACAGCGTCAATCCTGATACCGTGGTTAGCTGGTTCGAGTCCCGCCGTTCGAAAAGGTTTTCACCATTTTGTTGGCCGGCAAGGTGGTGGTATACAATATCTAATCACTAGATTGGGTGCAAAAAGCCTGGATTCAACTCCAAATATTTCCGCAATTCTCATTTGGAGTGTGGGCATATGACGGCGTTGATGGTAATTAATCCGTAGGATGGGGACGTAAGGCTTTGAGCAGACCTCTTGGAGTAGGCTACGTGCCGACACCGAGTTTCACCCTCTCTCTGCATCATTATCTTCAACATTATCATCATAATCACATGTTCAGACGCGCAGATCGCCCGTGCCAGTAGAGTTGAACATTGCCTCGTTCACTTCCGGCACTAAAAGCGATAGGATAAGTGAGCTATCTTCGCGGTCCTAAACCTCCTAAACTATTATCACTGAAAAACCTGTATGTGTCAGTTCGTGATTAAAAATGAGAAAAGTACAATACTTTAAAAGCACAGCCATATATTTAGTTCATAGCTTCATGTATGAATGTATGTATGCATGCATGTCCAGTCCTCAGCCCGAAGGATTGTTGGATCCTCAACAGCTCCAGCATTAGCTGTCATAGATGGCCTAGGAATCGCTGAAGAGTTGTATTAAGAAATAAGGATTTAAGTAGTTTCCCGTTACTTCCCTCACCGGGCCAAAACACATGAGTCTGTCAAGCCCACTGAAATGCATGCACCAACCGACCCCATGAGCAACATTTCTACACAATTCAAAGCAGGGACTGGCTGCATGAGGAATGTTATTACTAGCATCGCTCGTACATCAGTCACTTTTACATTGTCGAAGCCTAGGATAAGACTGAGACAGATCAATGAAAGTAACGCAATGGCTCTAGCCTATACCAGAAAACACAGTGAGTTGTAAACACTAAGTCTCGTCAGCAACGGCACCATAGCTTCATATTCCTTGGGATTCTTAAGATTCAACATGGAAATAGTGTAGAATATCCAATGAATGAGTTTGTTCATATAACCTATTTCTCTCAACACCCAATCCACCTGTGGGTGGGGGCGTTAGAATACACCGCCTGTCGTAAGATGTACCAAAATGGGTCCAAGTGGCTCTCAACTTGTGAGCATGGGTTGGCGAAAACGGGGCCTTTAGCTGAGTCCTGGCATTGTTTCCACTTACTTGTGCCAGGCTCCTCACTTTAATATATCCTATCCGACCTCCCTTGGCCAACTCTTCTTCTTTTCCGGGGCCTAGTGTATCTTCCATTTTCAGGCCTTCTGTGGCCCTTGTCTTTCTTTCGAAGTGTCAAATGCTTTTCATTTTCCCCCTTTTGCCTAGTTGTAGTTCCTCTTAAAGCAATGATCACTACCAGCATTCTCATTGGCCAAGAACTTCTATCGCTTATGGTTCTACATGGCGAGCAGACAATTCCATTACACCCCTATGGATTACAGACATGTTGACAAATTTTTTTTTCTATCGTTGTAGGTAGTGATGTTCATTATGGCCACTTACCTACTATCGATATAATCCCGTCCAGGCGATAGCAGCTTCACCTGACGAGGAATGACTGCTAGTCAGACACACGCACGGTGCATGTAGTATCAGTGAACGTGCTGTCCGTATGTAGAATGGGGAAGGTGCGCGATCTATCTCAGTTTCACTGAGGGCTCATTGTGTTGGCCCGGAGGCTCGACATGAGCATTTCGGAAACTGCACGACTTGTCGGGTGTTCGAGGAGTGGTGTGGTGAGTGTCTTCAACAAGTGGCGAAACAAGGTGAAACTACCTCCAAAAGTCGAGGGGTTGGGTGGCCACTCCGCATTACAGCTGTCAGACATCGTGGGCTGGACAGACTGGTAAAACAGAACAGGCGGCGAACTGTGGTGGAACCAACATCAGACCTTAATGCTGGGCAGAGTACAAGTGTGTGAGAAGACACAGTGAACTGAACATTCCTAAGGATGAACCTCCGCAGCCGATAACGCACGCTTGTGCCAATGTTAACACCACGACATCGACAACTACGACTGAAATGGGCACGTGACCATCGTCACTGGACGTTGGCGCAGTGGCAGAGCGTTACATGGGCTGACAAATCCACATACCTTCTTCAACATGCCGATTAGAGGGTGCGAATCTGTCGCCTTCCAGGGGAACAGCTCCTTGACACCTGTACCGCAGCTGGCGGCGGCACAATTATGCTTTGGGGAACATTTACTTCGGCATCCATGGATCCAGTGGAGCTCGTGCAAGGCACCAGGACGACCGAGAAGTATCGTACACTGGTTGCAGACCACTCACACCCGTTCGTGACGATCACGTTTCCCAACGGCAGTGACATTTTTCAACAAGATGATGCACCGTGTCACAAGGCCAGGAGAGTGATGGAGTTCGAGGGACACAGTGGCGAGTTGCAGTTGATGTGCTGGTCCCCAACTCGCCAGATCTTAACCCGATCGAACACAATTGGAATGTGATTAAACCTGGCGTCAGAGCAATCTCCCTCCTCCCCGGAATTTACGGGAATTAGGTGACTTGTGTGTGCAGATGTGATGCCAACTCCCTCCAACGACCTACCAAAGCCTCAATGCTTCCATGCTAAGACACCGCGTTGCCGCTGTTATCCTTGCCAGAGGTGGACATACCGGTTATTAGTCAGGTGGTCATAATGTCCCGGCTGATCAGTGTTGTAAGTCATAATCGATGATTCGATATGCAGCATGGAGGAACGGATGGTAATGAAGACGTAGGCTCATGAACGACTCCACACAGGAAAATCGACGAGTGATTCACTGTAAGGTTTCACAAATCTTCCTCACCGAAATCAACAATTTTACGGTGGCAGTTTGCCTTTTTCTACCACTACGAGCGTTAATGTGAGTCAATGCATTGTTTCACTTAAGCGCAACTGCAAGCGCTAATGTGAGTCAACACGACCGACGAAGTCAATGCAGAGTTTCACTTCAACACCACTACGAGCGCTAATGTGTACCAATGCGGAGTTTGACTTCAGCACCACTACGAGCGCTAATGTGTGTGTCAGTGCAGAGTTTCACTTCAGCACCAATACGAGCTCTAATGTGTGCCAATGTGGAGTTTCACTTCAGCATCAATACGAGCGCTAATGTGTGCCAATGCAGAGTTCCAGTTCAGCACCACTACAAGCGTTAATGTGTGTGTCAATGCAAAGTTTCACTTCAGTACCACTACGAGCGTTAATGCGAATCAATGCGGAGTATCATTGTAGCGCCACTACGAGCGCTAATGTGTGTCAATGCAGAGTTTCACTTCAGTACCACTACGAGCGCTAATGTGTGTGTCAGTGCAGAGTTTCACTTCAACACCACTACGAGCACTAATGTGAGTCAATGTGCAGTTTCACTTCAGCACCACTACGAGCGCTAGTGTGTGTCAATGCGGAGTTTCACTTCAGCACCACTACGAGCGCTAATGTGTGTCAGTGCAGTGTTTCAGTTCAGCACCACTACGAGCGCTAATGTGTGTCAATGCAGAGTTTCACTTAAGCACCACTACGAGCGCCTTCGATCATATATCCATGCTCTAATGCTCTAAGACGAGCGCTAATGTGTGTCAATGCAGAGTTTCACTTCAGCACAACTACGAACGCTAATGTGTGTCAATGCAGAGTTTTACTTCAGCATCACTACGAGCGCTAATGTGTGTCAATGCAGAGTTTCACTTCAGCACCACTACGAGCGCTAATGTGTGTCAATGCAGAGTTTCACTTCAGCACCACTACGAGCGCTAATGTGAGTCAATGCACAGTTTCACTTCAGCGCCACTACGAGCGCTAATGTGTGTCAATGCAGAGTTTCACTTCAGCACAACTACGAGCGCTAATGTGTGTCAATGCAGAGTTTCATTTCAGCACCACTACGAGCGCTAATGTGTGTCAATGCAGAGTTTCACTTCAGCACCACTACGAGCCCTAATGTGAGTCAATGCACAGTTTCACTTCAGCGCCACTACGAGCGCTAATTTGTGTCAATGCAGAGTTTCACTTCAGCACCACTAAGAGCGCTAATGTGTGTCAATGCAGAGTTTCACTTCAGCACCACTACGAGCGCTAATGTGAGTAAATGCAAAGTTTCACTTCAGCGCCACTACAAGCGCTAATGCGAGTCAATGCACAGTTTCACTTCAGCGCCACTACGAGCGCTAATGTGTGTCAATGCAGAGTTTCACTTCAGCACCACTAAGAGCGCTAATGTGTGTCGATGCAGAGTTTCACTTCAGCACCACTAAGAGCGCTAATGTGTGTCAATGCAGAGTTTCACTTCAGCACCACTACGAGCGCTAATGTGAGTAAATGCAAAGTTTCACTTCAGCGCCACTACAAGCGCTAATGTTTGTCAATGCTGAGTATCACTTCAGTGTCACTACGAGCGCTAATATGTGTCAATGCAGTGTATCACTTCAGTACCACTACGAGCGCTAATGTGTGTCAATGCAGAGTTTCACTTCAGCACCACTACGAGCGCTAATATGTGTCAATGCAGAGTTTCACTTCAGCACCACTACGAGCGCTAATGTGTGTCAATGCAGAGTTTCACTTCAGCACCACTACGAGCGCTAATGTGTGTCAATGCAGAGTTTCACTTCAGCACCACTACGAGCGCTAATGTGAGTCAATGCACAGTTTCACTTCAGCGCCACTACGAGCGCTAATGTGTGTCAATGCAGAGTTTCACTTCAGCACCACTAAGAGCGCTAATGTGTGTCAATGCAGAGTTTCACTTCAGCACCACTACGAGCGCTAATGTGAGTAAATGCAAAGTTTCACTTCAGCGCCACTACAAGCGCTAATGTTTGTCAATGCTGAGTATCACTTCAGTGTCACTACGAGCGCTAATATGTGTCAATGCAGTGTATCACTTCAGCACCACTACGAGCGCTAATGTGTGTCAATGCAGAGTTTCACTTCAGCACCACTACGAGCGCTGATATGTGTCAATGCAGAGTTTCACTTCAGCACCACTACGAGCGCTAATGTGTGTCAATGCAGAGTTTCACTTCAGCACCACTACGAGCGCTAATGTGTGTCAATGCAGAGTTTCACTTCAGCACCACTACGAGCGCTAATATGAGTCAATACAGAGTCTCACTTTATCAATATTATAACTACATTCGGTATGGACATTTAAAAGAAATCATAAAACTTTTGAGGATATTGAAACAAGGAAGAAGTTACGGAAAGTATTATGTAAATAAGTTAATTTGATTTGAATAAGAAATAAAACGAGTAAACATACAAGCGTTTTTAGGCTGTTTTTCGGGAACTGTATTTAGGCCAGAAGTGATTTTCGAAATTTGTTTTTCTTAGTTTGATAAAGTTGTCCAAGACTGGACTTGAAACTTTTCCGGACCTTTTAGCCCTTCTACTTTCGGCACAATTGAGGAAATTGCTTAATTTTAGGTTTTTTATTGTAAGGGGATCCCTACTTTGCTAAGAAATGTTTTCAGCATTTAAGCAATGACGTTAATTAATGATATGGTCTTCGTTTTTAAAGTTATTTTTTTATATATACAAGCCAACGAAAGGCATTTATGCAAGTGAAGGTACACACCTTCCCTAGTGCACCGTCACTGTGCTGTCCTGTGTAGCAGGTAGTGTTTCAACGGCGCACCACACGCCCGCGTCTTGGGAAGTTGTAGCAATCCAACCGATGAGCCCACTGCTACACTGGGGAAGAACGCCGGTAATTTCACTATTGTAACGGCCTGAAAGAGATAGAATATTTTCGTACCTTAGTTATTATATTATGACTGCACAGTGCTTTGCTGACTTGTCAGTTAATGACAAGTCAGATTAAGTAGATATCTGTAAATGTAGATATGTATAAATTCTCATCTGTATACAGTATATGTGGTGACATTAGTTCAATAAATACGTAATAACAGTATATTTCTGAGCTCTGCGTAAGATCTGTAACTTGAATTACTCCTTATATCGGTGTTGTGGGTGCTAGGGGTAAGATGTGTTACGATCGCCGAATTTACAACGTGTATTCTGTACCTTGCATGCTGCTGTTCTCTTCGATCTTGTCCTCGCCGCATCAAGCATTCCACTACTCCGCTCTCCTGTGCTCTAACTGCGCCATTCATCACGTGACTATGACGTCATCCTCTCTACGCTTCGCCTTCTCCGCTGTCTGTGCGCTGCGTGCTCACCTATTGGACACGTGATGATATGCTTCTCGAACTTGCTGGATTGTAGCCTCCTCACCTTTCTAGATTTTTCTACACCACTATATATTTCCCACTCCGCTGCTCCACATTTGAGTCTGCTTTCGTCTCGGAGTGGTGGAGCACCAAAATAACCGTGTTACTTTGTATTATGACAATTCCATCTGGACTGTATATTTTCAAACTATTTGGTGAGCAACATTTATCATTATTTGGACATTAATTTTTCATCTGGGCCATTAGCCTGCTGAACTTTTCTTACGCCGACTTAATACCTTGTATTTTAAAAGCTCATATGAAAGACTGCCCTTCTACACGAACTGCGCTACGGACAATATAAAATTATTTGTAATCACTTCAGTTGTCGTCTAAGACGTATCCCATTTGTAAATTCTGTTCTCGTAATATAGGAATACCCGGCGAAGAAAATCCTTTCCCCGTTCTGATCCTTATCCCACTTCCCTTTCCCCTTCTTTTCGTACTTTTTTTCTTTCAGGGTTTGCTCCCACTTTTCTTACTCAGTTTATGTATTTATTCATTGTACGCTTGTATTTGTTCAATAGGCTTTTCTTACATGCATTTCGGAAATTCTATTTGTAAATGTGGCGCACTTTTCTAATTTCCTCAAGTTTTACATATTTATCTTTCACCACTTGTTAAAATTTGTCTTCGATTTATTTATCTTGTTACTATGTTTGATTGTTAAATAGATTCCATTCATATTGTTAATTTTTGGTCTCCTATTGGCCTAGCTCCTTCTTACTGCGCATTTCCATGGTTTAATCATTTATTATTATTATTATTATTATTATTATTATTATTATTATTATTATTATTATTATTATTATTATTATTATTCATCCCTCCATAGAGGGTTGGCGTCAGGAAGGGCATCCGGCCGTAAAACAGGGCCAAATCCACATGTGCGACACAGTTCGCACCCGCGACCCCACAGGTGTGGGAAAAGCGGCAGGAAAAGAAGAAAGAAGATTATTATTATTATTATTACTATTATTATTATTATTATTATTATTATTATTATTATCCATACTATATTATATCACTTCGGTTGATACTATTTGTTTATCGCACGCCATCTCACTACAGTATTTGGTATTCAGAGCTCCCTCACAACAGATGCTATGGATAGGCATCAGTGCAGGGGAAATTGTTGTTGGACTGTGAGGTACCTCTTGGCCAAAGTCCATATTTCTTGTTTCTGCTACTACCTAAGTCTCTTTTTAATTATCTCGCAGCGCACAGCTAATATACCTCGCTGGAGGCAGGTGGAGCCACATAATGAAGAATAATGTCAGTGACGGGCGAAGCGCCATAATGATGAGATTCACAGTATGCTCGTCTGTGTCGATCTGAAACAAAGATGCATGGAACAGAATAATACTTCTCTTATGCTGTTTAGACAAGTCTTGCCTCAAGAAGAGAGAGAGTTTTAGGTTCTGTATTTTAACAATGCCCTTAATGAGCTGGATGTGACAAAATTCTTTTTATTTCTATGATTGCATTCATTTCAGTTACGTTCCTTCATGACATTTTCAATAAAAAAATTTTGAAGGAAAGTCTATCATTGATTATTATTGTTTCAAATATACCTATATATAATTAGCTTTTATTGCTATCCAGAGAATTAAGTACATGCCAACAATGGCATAGTATATGAGTGATGAGAGCGTGAACGCTGGCCTCTAATCAAGGTGATCATAGTTCGAATAATAATAATATTAAAAAAGGGGTATGGCTCACCGAGGTGGAAAAGGATTTACAATAATTGTAGATCTCACGCAATGATACCTCGCAACGTGACCCTTTAAAGGAACTTGAAGTTCTACAAACTTTTCGAACAAAATCTAAAATGAAGACAGGCAACTACTACTACTACTACTACTACTACTACTACTACTACTACTACTACTACTACTAATACTACAAAAAAGGTTTTCATTCCTCCCTTGAAGGGGAAAGCGGGTGTCCTAGACGGTGACGCCGCCCCTCAGGCCGGGAGATTTGTTACGGAGAAGGAGAAGCTCGGAGAAGGTGAGGCGGTTGTCGGCCGTGGTCTTTACTAGGAACTGTCCCGGCATTCACCTTAGTGCAGGAGAATAGAAAACCGCAGAAAACCATTCTCAGGACAGCCGACGTTTGAGACCAGCTATGATGTCCAGAAGACAGACAAGACGTTGACCGAAGAACGGAAGGAAGCTCACCGAAGAAGAATGCGGGAGTACTGGGCGAGTCTAAAAGCTCAAGAAAAAAAAAAAGGTTGAAATAGCGTGGCCCATAGCTGGCCGAAACGAAGTAATAATAATAATAGCAATAATAATGGCTTTACGTCCATTAACTACTGCTACAGTTTTCGGAGACTGACGTATTTGAGCACCTTCAAATAACACCGGACTGAGACAGGATCGAACCTGCAAAGTTGGGTTCAGATGGCCACCGCTGCAAACATCTGAGCCACTCAGCCCGGAGATCGCAGTTCGTATTCAAGCCAATGTATGTGGGTTACATGAAATAAAATCTCACCTTACTTTATCCATGGACAGTATTAGAGACCTGCTTTTTCCTTGCTGTTTTTTTCCATTGTGCTGGGTTCAACATTTAATGTGGGTTTGGCCTAGTTTTACGGAGAATGTACTTCCTAACATTAATCATACACGTATGTGGAATGATATTTGTTCGTAATGCGGTGTTCTGTATGTGGACGAAGAGAATTGTGTTGAAACGTATACAGGCCTCTAGTCTCCGAGCTAGAGGAATTAACTTCTTCTTCCTCTACTTGGGCCGACGACCTTCGATGTTAGGCCCCTTAGAACAACAAGCAGCATCTTCCTCTACATCTTCTTATTCTTCTTCTGATCTTTCTTCTTCGTCTTCTTCTTCTTCTCCTTATTTTCCTACCCTGTGTAATACAGTATCGGCGTTAGCTTCTCTTATTTTATTCCATTATGTGTTCCTCTCTCCAGTTTCCTTTGGTTCCAGACTTTCTATCTCATGTTTTCTGTTCCTTCTCCATCCATTTCAACTTTGGCCATACTTGCTTTCTTCTCCCACTTACCTCCAAGTATTCCCCATATACTCCTCATCTCATCGCTGCGCATGACCATACCTTTGCAGTCACGTTTCTTGAATTTTCTTCCCCAGACACATTCAACTTTTATTCTTCTTCTAATTGGTTCATTTCTTATTTTATCTGCTCTGGTGACCCCACACACCCAGCGTAACATTCGTATTTCTACCAGTTCAAATTCATTTTCTTGGGCCTAAGTAATGAGCTACTTTTTCGCCCGTACAACATAGTTCGAGGCACCACTGACTTGTGCAGCTTCCCTTTCAGTCTACAGTTCACCTTTCCCGCTCATCCTTATCCATGTGAACCAGCCACATTTTATCCTGTGTTGTATTTCATCCTCCATCTCACCATACCTTTGTATACATGACTCCAGGTACTTGAATTCGGATACGTCCGGCAATTGAACTTCTTGGAGCGCAACCCAAAGGCTCTCCCTTCTTAACAGTAGTCACAAATCCCGTTTTTACCCTGCTAATTCTCATGCCTCCCAGTTCTAGGGCTTTTCTCCATTCATCCAGCTTCCCTTTCAGTTTCTATTTACTTGTTTCACATAACACAACATCATCAGCAAACAGTAAACACCGAGGTGATGGATTCTTCACAGCTTGCATATTCACATCCATAACCACATTAAATAAGTACGGGCTGAGGGATGATCCTTGGGGTAAACCAACTTACTGGGAGGCCGGCTGTGTCGTTCCATAGGAATTAACCACACGAAGTTAAAATTAAATATTAAGTACTGCAATAAGTCGTACCGAAAAACAAATGTAGAAATGTCCACATTTGCCATGCTGAACTTTTCAGGTTTGAACAGGAACAATATGTTATATTCTGCAGTGACTCGGAAGGATGATAGAGTTAAAAGCTACCAAGAATGTCTGATTTTATAGACACACGTAAACTTTCAGTCTCATAACTCAGAACTAGATTTTTGGAGATGCCTTACTTTTGAAGCAGACGATCGAATTTATTAATTTCAGAATTATTTAAAAAAGAAAGTATTATACAGACCAAGCTGTATATTGTTATCTTTCTGTAGCTACCTCGTCCAGACCTGTGGTACGTCTCTTTTTTATCATAAATCTTCCACCCTGTCTCATTAAATGAATAAGATTATGCAAAATATAGGATAGAAGCCAAAGCACAATAACAATTTAATTTTCATATAACATTAATACTTTGTTGTGTATATATTTATTGCTATAGCGGGGTGATTTATGATGCAGCAGATGAAGGTTCGTATTGCCCACAGTCGGCAGCTACTAACTGTAAGCGAGTATCACTGAGTCGTGCGCTGCCTGTCTATGTCCACAGGGTAGAGAAAGAATACTAGGAACAGAAAGCAAGGAAGGTAGATGGCCTCTTAAGGCCGAATGGTCTTTACTCTGCTGAGCAGTAAACGGAGATTTTCTCTCTAATAATTACACGCTCTGTTGGCGTGATCGATCTCTGTGCCAGGACATCAAAGAAGTTGTATTATGTCTTTGAGGTAGCCTCAAGTCTGTTTAGCTTGTCTTAATGAAATGAGGACGGGAGGAAATGTAATCTATCCCACATTTTAAAAAAAGGCTATGAAGGATGAAAATGTATTACAGTTAGTGATTAAAAAAGTTTTGATGGGTTGAGTTGAACAACGCAAATTTAAATCGTTTGCTGCAAGCTTTTCAAGAAAACTCTTTCCTTGTTAGGAAAGCATTCTCTAATGCTATTCATGGTTATCTTTATTGACTTACAAAGAGATCTTAACAATCAATGGATGCCTTTTATAGATTGTTATTATATTCTGTATCAGGAAAATCGCAGTGTGGTAAAACTCCTTGCTCCTGATGTTGGTGTTGTATTAAAGGCCTATCCAGCATGTTGCGGTCAACTACTATCCTTGGAAATTCAATTATTTCCGTAATGCAACACAGATTTCTCTCGACTGGATTGAAAAGGTGGACATTACTGTGAGTCCTTACAATTTTCAGACAGGTACTTAATTGTCGTAAATGAAATTTTATGCATCGTTTCTTCGGCCTCGTGTGATTTCATTCTAGCCATTTGTGCTTCTGTATATGTTTCTCGTTTAATCCTTAAGTTTACCTGCATTTTCTGTAAAGGTCAATCTCCCCATTTTCTTCAACTTACTAGCAAGATGAAAACGTCAGCTCAGGACACTACTACCCTAGGCCCTAGTATTCATACTAGTCTTTCTCGGTTATCGGATTCTGGGGGATCGAGAACATCATGCGGGTGTGGATCGGAGCTTCTCAAATCTCTTCACCCAAAGCGCAAACATTTCATTGGCACCTTAAACATCAATATAATTCTTAAGACTGGATCGCTTACTAAGTAGGTGCCTTTAGGGAGAAGGTATGATATGCTCATAGTTAGACATAGACAAAATGAAGACCTCAATTAATGAACTCAGTGAGCCCGTCTTGTACATGCAGTCGCTTAAGTTTGGTCGGTATCCTGTATTCGGGAGATAGTAGGTTCGAACTCCACCGTCGGCAGCCCTGGAAATGGTTTTCCGTGGTTTCCCATTTCCACACCAGGCAAATGCTGGGGCTGTACCTTAATTAAGGCCACGGCCGCTTCCTTCCCACTCCCAGCCCTTTCTTGTCCCATCATCGCCATAAGACCTATGTGTGTCGGTGCGACGTAAAGCAACTAGCGTCTTGTACATTGTGTCGAGTGGAAAACAGATGTAGCTGATTAATACGAGATTCGAATATTTAGGAAGAGTAATCACCTCAGAGGGATGGATAGATACAGCAGATGATTTATTTTACCTGGAAAAGTTGGGGACACTTGTCCCTGCATTACACTTAGCCAGTGAATATGTAAGAAACAGAATCTGAAACATTCCTACACTGTACGATTTAATATGCAAAATAATTATTAATATACTAAACAATGTACAAAATAAATGGGAATTTTTGCCTAGTAAATAATAATGTAATACCTATGCAGAAATAATAATAATTTAGATAACCATTCGGATATTTATAATTCAGTGTGAAGTATTTGAATCTTTTGCATTAAAGAAGGTTTCAATAACCATGTTATAACTGTCGGAGAAAAATGATACCTACTAAATGGGCATTGCGATAAGGATGATTTCATCGGAGAATTTCAGGTGAGTTCTACTAATTACCTTCATTAAAAGCAGTAGTAAATATAATATTACCGGGTGAGTTGGTGCTGCGGTTAGGGGGCACAGCTGTGAGCTTGCATCCGGAGAATAGCGGGTTTGAACCCCACTGTCGGCAGCCCTGAAGATGCTTTTCTGTGGTTTTCCATTTTCACGCCATGCAGAGTATAGGGACTGTACCTTAATTAAGGCCACGGCCGCTTTATTCCCAATCCTAGGCCTTTCTATCCCATCTTCGCTATAATTCCTATCTGTATCGGTACGACGTAAGGCAAATTGTAAAGGATAAAATGTAATAATAATAATAATAATAATAATAATAATAATAATAATAATAATAATAATAATAATAATAATAATAATAATAATAATAGCAGAGAGACCTACTGTCCTCCTCTGAGAATATCCCATGGAAGTCTTTAAAGCTTCTGTGGTTTCCTATCCTTCTAACGTCCGGTGGAAGGAGGTACTGTTTGCGGCTGGCCGCATGGGTGAAGGAATTGTTGTCAATTGAGGATTTATACCTAGGAATAGCGATCAGTGTCATGTTCAGGACTCTGGTATTTTTTCTCATGGTGTTCTGAAATTGCCATTTCAGGTAGATTCGGGAATAGGGTAAGAACTCGGGCAGTACAATCATATGTGTAGAGTACTTCTGTCTTCGATGTGTAACCTTCCGAGGTTAACGTAAGATTGGGTAATGTTGTCAGAAAACTTCAAATTGCATGTAATCTTGCAGAGATATTCTGTGCACGTGGAGTTTATCTCAGAGTTCTGTTTCCGTGAACCACGTCACAATAGTCAGATGAGGCCGATGAACTAGTTGTTAGGCCTCTTTAAACAGCAAGCTTGGATATTGGAAGAATGCGGGTTTTTGGATAGATTATTTGAAATCGTTTGAAGCATGTAACAAAGCAAGAACTCGTCTACACAGAGGCATTGTCTGGTTTGACCAAGAGAGATGATGATGAATATTTATCTGCAGGATTTGACGCTCTCGCGAAAGGACAACACTTAGTTTTGATATCGTCCGTCAGGAAATAGATCGTTATTAGAAATGAGTATTGGGCAGGCAATTGTAATGGTCTAGAATTGTCTGGGTACATGCTGGGAGCACCAGTCACTTACGACTAGAACATCAAAGTTGATTTGCTCGATTGCTATCGGAATATCCGTTCGAATTGCGTGGATGTACAGTAGAAAGTCGGCAACGTAAATATGATGTTTACAACGTGTCAGTTGTTTAGCAAGGCCGTTGATATAAAATAGTAAAGGACCTATGGTTATCCCTGCGGGACACCTGCTTTTACTTGTTGTCATGGAGAAAAGATACTTTTGAGGACACGTTCTTGATTTGCATCTAAGAGTATTGTCAGAGAATCGTGGCCAATGAAGTTGGGTGAGGGCATCTCGGTCTACAGAGTCAGCTACACGCTGAAATCCTATAATACCACTCTTAAATGAAGATATAAAGTATAATGAAGTGTAGGCATATCAAATTTAGTACTATGTCTCAAATGCAATTGCAAGTCAGAAGGAAATTGTGGAGTAGACATACTGGATAATTTAATGTATAGGTAACAAAATTGTATCTCATTTGAAACCACCAAAACTGATTGCAGGGATGCGAGAAGAGTTTTCTGAAGGTGAAATCTGAGAGGCTAAATTAGGAATACAACATTCATAAAATTATTTTAATATTGGGTCGATGCATAAGTTCGTGCGGTGTACTCTGGGTTTGGTAACAATGCGGCGTGAAGGGATTGCTTACCGTTATTCCGTTGTTTTAACTGAGTTTGGAGTTTGTGTGTTGTGAAATACAGGTTTTCTTGATTGTGAACGTATTATTTGTGTATATTTCAGACGAACGGGTATGGAATGTCAAGTTGAGAAAAGTGATCATTTCCGTTACATTTTACTCTTTGAGTTTAACCGAGGATCCAGGGCAGCAGAGCTGCGAGAACAATTAATGAAGTGTACAGGAATGGAGCAACTACTGAAAGAACAGCACAAACATTGGTTTTCCCGCTTTCGAGCAGGACTGTTTGACTTGTCTGATGATCCACGTTCTGGAAGACCTTCAGATTTTGACGAAACTTGCTTGAATGATTTGCTTTATGGGAATCCTCGTCAAACAACGCGGGAAATAGCGCAAGTTTTTGAATATGATCAGTCAACTATTGTACGCCATTTGCATTCGATTGGTAAGGTACAGAAATTCGGTATAGGGTACGACATGTGTCAAGTGACAATAACAAAAATCAACGATTAAACATCAGTTCGTCATTGCTTGCCCGGCACCGGTTGGCTTGTGAGAGGCACGAAGCAGTCCGTTCGAACATTGTCACCGGTGACGAGAAATGGTGCCCGTATGTCAACATGAAGAAGAGGAAAGAGTGGCTTTACCCATCAAGAAAGAATAGTGTCCATCCACAGAAAATTATGTAGTGTGTTTGATGGAACAAAGATGGCATTCTTCACCATGAACTTCCGAGAAATATAACGATTACCTCTGCTGTGTAGTGACCAGCTAAGACGGCTTGCCGTTGCTATTGACAACAAAAGACAAAGATAACAACCAGCCTTATTGTATGATAACGCTCGTCCGCATACAGCTCAATCGACCAAAGGTGTAATTGCTGAACTTGGCTGGGAATCTCTTTCTCATCCTTCGTATTACCCTGACCTTGTCCCCTCACATTTCCATCTTTTCCGCTTTCTTTCTAACCACATTCAGGGGAAAGTATTTCCTCACGAAGCTTCTCTTGACCAAAGGCTAAGAGATGTCTTCCAGTCAAAACTAAAACAGTTCTACAGGCGAGGCATTCAACTGCTACCTGAACGTTGGCAGAAGGTCATAGGGAGTGAAAGTGAATTCATCACTGAGTGATTGTGATTGTGATTTACAGTGCATGACGGCGACAGTAAAATAAAATATAAAATATAAGAACCACACGAACTTATGCATCAACCCAATAGGATACTCGTGAAACAACTATTGGAGAAGGGAACACTATAAAAGGTTTATCCACAAAAGAAGAATAGACAACGAAGTCGTAACGTAACTCAATATGAAAAAAAATACGCAGAAAGAAAATGAAGAATAAGGTCAATCGCTTACTATAATTAAATAACTGTAATGAGAAGCTGATCAAATGAAGAGGAACACTCCACCAGAGGTGAAACGACTCGTATGTTGACATAATATTCAATATATTGATAATTATTATGAAGCGTATGACTTTTCAATACAGTACATTTATTGTAAAACAAAATAAGAACAATTTTGAAACTTAAACTCTGGGCGTACTGAGTTCTCTAGGGTGTTCAAATATGAAATCTCTAGACCTCTGGACACTCGTGTGCGATGTGGTGTTCGTCTGTCAGCTTTACATTCCCTCAGTGGAGAAATTTTCTTCCATTTGAACAAGAGCTCGACACATACTCCACGTTTAGTCCATTTGCACTTAAGTGTCCTTTGTAGATCAAAACCCGGAACACGTTCCATAATTCAAAGTACATTATTAAATTCCGAAGATGAGAATGTTTCCGGTTCCTAGGACCATTATTTGTTGAGGTCAAAATTGGTGGACAATGTGGTCTTCAACCAAACTAACTGGAGGGTATCTTGAACATAGTCTGCTAACACGTATTCCGTTGAGATTTTCATGAATGGACAGTTGCCGACTGTGAACTATCTTAACGACATTCTCGAATAAGAGCATTGCATCTTCGAAGATGTGGTGGAGAGAAGTGACGTAGGATAGGGAGCCAGATGTTGATTCTGTGGTCAAACGCATGCAGTTATTATTCAGCTGGATGTCAGTATTCTTCACATAAGGATTATTTAATCAAACAGGCGCACAGTAATCAGCTACAGAATACAAAAGTCCAAGAACCGAGCAGCGAAGAGTTATAGCTCTTGAACCCCATGTTGTTCCACACAGTATTCAGGGGGGGGGGGGGGGGAGGGGAATCGCCTCATGAGCTTGGTTCTGTTTAGTTCAACAACGAGGTATTTGGGATACCTGCTCTTCGCTAGACGTTTGTTATTGAAATACACCTCAAGGTCTCTGTTCGCCGTTCTATAACTTAGATCGAATCTTGTTCATGCTTGGATGGAACTTCCGAAGTAGAAAATAATTTCCTTGTATGGCCACATCCTTCGTGAATATATCCTCTGTAGTCTCTGAACAGCTATTACCCAATCATCAGATTGTCCAAATTGTCCAGAAACAGATTCCAAACCAAACCAAGCCCCATGGCACTACAGCGCTTGAAGGTCCTTGGCCTAGCAAGCGAGCGCTGCTCAGTCCGAAGGCCTGCAGATTAGGAGGCTTCTTATGGTCAGCACGACGAATCCCCTCGGCCGTTATTCTTAGCTTTCAAGAGCGGGGTCGCTATCTCACCGTCAGTTAGCTCCTCAATTCTAAACACGTAGGCTGAGTGGACCTCGAACCAGCCCTCAGGTCCAAGTAAAAATCCCTGACCTGGTCGGCAGTTAAGAGGCAGACACGCTACCCCTACACCACGGGGCCGGCAGAAACAGTTTCAGGCATGTACAAAATGAACAGAAGAGGAAGCAGTACTGATCCTTGAGGAAGTTCATTGTCGAGCTTCGTGTATATACTTATAACAAATCTGAAAAATCTTTCACTCAGTATGCCGTTCATGAGACGTAATATCGAGAAGCCATGGGATAACTTCAAATAGTTCGTACAGTGTTGTATGCAGCTTTGAGATCAATCAATGAAAGCTATATAAGTTTTTAGGTTGAAGGACCAGTAGTGATGACGGGGATTATTGCCGAAAAAGAAGTACAATGGGGTAAACTTTCCCCCTGAAGTCTAATCGTAGGGGAACGATGAAGATGTTCGTCCTTTCTAAGAAAGAAGATATCTGAAAAAAGCAAAGTAATTGGTGTAATTCATAGGAATTTATACAACATCCGCAACTTGCTCACACAGGCAAGGGTGGCGAATACGTTTCCTCATTCTTATTCTGCTGAACGTTTTAACTTCCTTAATATCTTGGGTATAAATAATTAACTAGAACATATTTATGAACCAAGAATATTGAGATGTAACATAAATCGTGACTAGTTCAAGAGGCGTTAATTATTCAGCCAATAAGAAAGTAGCGAAAAGTTGAAGTCAAGTTCTGTTAAGTCAATAACCGCGTCACAGAGGAAAGTTGGCCCGAGTAACTTGTTGCAGTAATGTGTGTTAGTAGCTTAAGATAATAATACGCTGTTCAATGTAGCAGAAGTTAGTCTAATTGTTCAAATACTCTTACCTCTCATCAAGACAAACAGAAGTGCTCTAAGAAGAATTACTCATGGAGCCGGCAAAGGCAGTTTGCAAAGTGTATGTTGAGTCCCTGCGCGAGGATATGAGACAGAATCTTTTAGTGAAGACAAAATATTCTCAATCACTTCGTCTAATTTTTCGAACTTTTCTGATTTATTTTAGTGCCCAGTTTTTGGCTAAAAGGTCAGTGTGACGGTCTTCATCTCAGAGGGTTCCGGGTTCGATTCCCGACGGCACCGGTGATTTTAGCCACGTGTGGTTAATTCCTCTGCCGGTCCCTTGGGTTGTCAGTACTCTGAAAGGCTGACTCTGTAAGGGTTAAGTTTAGGTAAACCTGGGCTGTGCGTTAGGATATATAGAGAAAGCCAGTGTAATTTGGACCCCTTAAATTTAAACGTCCATAACTCTATTGATCGTAATGATAATTTCTCAAATTTTATACACGATAATTAGTACAATGTATCAAATGATTTGGTGAAAATTAATATTAACTAGCAGTTTCCCGCTGGCTCCGCCCGCAATGTACAAAGTATGGTGTTGTTCGTTACTACCCTCACGGATGTATTTTCAAAGTTTCAAGTTAATTAAATAAAGCACATGGTCTGCTGTGATAATAGAATGTAATATTATGTCAAAAAACACTTGAAAATACATCACACAAAGAAATTGAATTAAACGTTCCTTGGAACAACACTACGCACCGAACTGTTAAAAAGACCTTCAAAGATCTTCGTCATGGAGACAAATGTACTCATAACGTTTCTCAGAATCTATTAAGTAGTTATTACCTCAAAAGAAATCGCTTGATCCACTGAGTGTTTTTAGACCAAAATGAACTGCGTATCTCAATTAGAACGAACTATATGATTGCTTCAATGAGAAAAAATGTTGAAGAAATGAGACGTCAAATTGAATGTGCACGCATAACTTTCCTCAGAATCAGCCAATTTGAATAGTTAAGATCTGAAATGAAGGAACTTGATCCACTGAGTGTTCGTAGGCCAAAACAAACTCCGTACCTCAATTAGTATCAAGGATATGATTGCTTCAAAGAGACAAAAAACTGAAAAAATAAAATAATTTGAGGAAGGCGGAAGTTAAGTGTTTTATAGTACCTGATGACAAATCTGTGCATGAATACCTTTCAGTTAAAAACGAATGAAGGAAATCGATCGGATAGAATGGCCGGACTGACTGACTTTAATTTTTCATAATTTTTTGAATATATTATAATATATTATAATTAATATTATCTTTAAGATTTTTTAAAAGCAATGTTTATTCTAAAATTTATTATCATGCAATTTGGACAGGTGCCGTGGAACTTGAACTGTTAAATATACACACTTATAAGGTATTTAATGTATTTTTAATGAAATATTAAGCAATAAAATACGACATTGTGGTAGTCACTTGTGGCATGTAGGGCAGTGACAAAACAGTCCTTCCTGAATTTTGGCGCAGTTTTCATGAGCATACATTTTGCAGCTTGTCATATACAATGCCATCAGATAGCTCCATAATTGTAATTACGTAGGCTAAGTGAACCTCAAACCAACCTTCGAATCCAGGTAAAAGCTCCTGACCTGGTCGGGAATCGAACCCGCGGGGTACAGTTGAGAGGCAGACAGGCTACCCCTACACCGCGGGGCCAGCCTCAAATAAAAATAAGGGTTCTTTTTGAAACAGCAGTAAAACTATGAAGGAATGTAATTATTATAATGGTTTCGACGGTCCAAATTACACGACATGAAAATATTTAAAAATTTATGAATGACGCTATGTTAAAACTTACCTAGTTATTTTACTAATACTTGTAAAAACTTTACACCGGGCGAGTTGACCATGCGCGTAGAGGCGCACGGCTGTGAGCTTGCATCCGGGAGATAATAGGTTCGAATCCCACTATCGGCAGCCCTGAAGATGGTTTTCCGTGGTTTTCCATTTTCACACCAGGTAAACGCTGGGGCTGTACCTTAATTAAGGTCACGGCCGCTTCCTTCCAACTCCTAGGCCTTTCCTATCCCATCGTCGCCATAAGACCTATCTGTGTCGGTGCGACGTAAAGCCCCTAGCAAAAAACAAAAACAAAAAAAAAAACTTTACACTCTCTTGGGTAAAATAAGTACTTCACAGTACACTTACTTGTCACTGTATAATGTGAGTATTAACAATGTTTTCCTCTTCTCCCTTCAAACCTTAATAAGTTAGGGCCGGTATCATAATAGAGGTTTTCACTGTTTGTTCAGTTTAAACTTCGGTTTATCTGTTAGTCGTGTATTATAAAACTTAATCTTAAGATTAACTGGAGATTAATTTTACTGCCACTCGTCTACCGTTTAAGCTGAAGTATAAGAATACATAAGGGGCTGCCTGGCCGTGGCGGTAAAGGCGTGTTCGGTTCGCCCGGAAGGACGTGGGTTCGAATCCCCGTCAGGAAGTCATAAAATTTAAGAAACGAGATTTTCACTTCCGGAGGTGCATATGGCCCTGAGGTTCACTCAGCCTACAGCAAAAATGAGTACCAGGTTATTTCCTGGGGGCAAAGGCGGCCGGGCGTAGAGCTAACCGCTCTACCCCATCACGAGCCGAGGTTAACAATGGTGGAAGCCTTTACCTTCCACTCATCCAAGGGCCTTCATGGCCTGTACGGAGATGACTTTGCTACTTTTATAAGAATACATAACCTTACAACATGGCAGAACGAATGGATCTCGAAGATATTTTTGAGTATGACGAGTGTGGTGAAAATAAGTTTCAGTGAAACAAGTTGTAGATATTTATCAGGCCATTGCCAAGTTCTGGTAACAGAGCCGAGAGAAAACTATTGCTAATGTTGTCGTCCCATGAATGTTCAGTAAATGCGTAAATAAAGGGTACTTTTTTTTGTCTACCAGGCGAGTTTCCCGTGCGCGTAGAGGCGCGCGGCTGTGAGCTTGCATCCGGGAGATAGTAGGTTCGAATCCCACATCGGCAGCCCTGAAAATGGTTTTCCGTGGTTTCCCATTTTCACACCAGGTAAATGCTGGGGCTGTACCTTAATTAAGGCCACGGCCGCTTCCTTCCAACTCCTAGGCCTTTCCTATCCCATCGTCGCTATAAGACCTATCTGTGTCGGCGCGACGTAAAGCCCCTAGCGAAAAAAATAAAATGTCTATTTCAACTATTGTAGAAACATCCAGAAATATCTGGAACAGGACATGTATAAGTCTGGAAGTAACTTGGGAGTGAAAAGGTTAAAAAACAATTTTCCTCTGTTTATTACCGAGAGAATTGGCTGTGCGGTTTGCATCACGTAGTTGTGAGCTTGTTTTCGGGAGATAGTACCTGTACATCGGCAGCCCTCAAGAGAGTTTTCCGTGGTTCCCCATTTTCACACTAAGCATGTGTATTTTAATTAAGGTCACGGTAAATTCTTCCCCATTCCTTTTATATACCATTGCACCCATAAAACCCGTATGTGCCGGTGTGACGTAAATCAAATAGCGATATAATATACAGGGTGTTTCAAAAATACACGGCATAATTTCAGGGTGGGATTCCTCACAAATAGAAAAGAAAAAGGTCTACACAAATATGGGTCCAAAAATGCGTACTTTTCAAGATATCAAACTCTATCGTGGGCTAAAATCTCAGTGGTGTGGGCTAGCTTACAGGTACTGATGTACTCCGGTCATTAATTTGCAAGATGTGCTCAAAATGCTCGTCTCCTGCCATACTACAGGCTTGTACTCGACGCCGCAAGGAGTTAGGAGCACGCTCGAATTTACCCGATTTTTTAGGTATTACTTGAAAGGGCCTTACAATTTTGGTATGGGCCGTTGCTTCGTCCTCCTCAGCAGTCGCGTAAAACAAAGACTTACCGTATCCCCACAGAAATATATCCACCGGTTTCAGATCAGGTGAGCGTGGAGGCCAAGAAAGTACGCATTTCTGGATTCAGTTTATATTACTTTTTCCTCCTATATATATATATATATATATATATATATATGGTAAATCCATCCCTGAAATGATGCCGTGTATCTTTGAAACACCCTCTATACTGCCATCAAAAAAGGAAATAAATAAAGTAGATTGTAACATTTGGTTGTTTTCAAATAACATGCATTAAATGAACCGAATATTAAGTTAAAAAAATACAATACATCTTATTCTTATTAGTCCGATTTTCGGACAGCTTCATAGCGCCAAGATTCCAAACTGCATCGCACAAATGGTCTTGGCTCTCTTTTACGGCAGAATGCCCTTCCTAGCTCCAACATTATGTGTGGGGATTTATTCAGTATTGCTTATTCGTATGGTGACTGATAATGTGTGGTGTGTTATGTGTGTACGAAAAGCTGTCTATCGGGACAAACATAAAGTCCCAGTCCCCCAAGTCGGAGAAATTTGCCAGGAGTGGTTAAATTTTCTCACCCTGCCTGGAATCGAAACCGGGACCCTCTGAACCTATGGCAACAATACCAAACATTTCAAGCAAGGAGCCGGGTATAATGCATAATCAATATAACAATTACTAAAAATTAAATTATAATAAGCATAACTGTAAAGTACATTTCAGAAACGTATCTTTTTCTATAAGTGTTACGTTTTCTTGTTTTTCAGTTCAATGCTGTACTCTCCGGACTGAGTGGCTCAGAGGGTTAAAGCGCTGGCTTTCTGAGTTCAACTTACCAGGTTCAGGTGGTATTCGAAGCTGCTGAAATACGTCTGCCCCGTGTCGGTAGATTTACAGGCACATGAAAAAACACGTACGGGACACAATCCTGCCACTTCGGCGTCTTCGAAAACCGTAAAAGTGGTTAGAGGGACGTAAAACATTATTATTATTATTATTATTATTATTATTATTATTATTATACGCTGGGGCCATCGAGGAACATGTTAAGTCTTGTTACATTTAGCAGTAAACTTTGCTCCCTTTTGAGCACAGAATTCCCTCATTCTCCTCCTGAGTGGGGCTGCTTGTGTTACTCTGTACAAGGGACACCGTGTCTTCTTTTCGGATGCTCGTCTCGGTTCAGCCCGTTCGTCACTAACTTTCTTCAGAAAAGATCTCTGTAAAAGGCGTCGTCCGGTTTGATCTGTAGCACTTGAAAGTCTCTAAACCTAGGCATCGTCGTTTTAGGCTTTGAATCAATTTAATGAATGATCTGTTTGGTCGATCTGTTCCCATCCATTCGTTTGAGATGACCGTAAAATCGTGTCCGTCTTTTGGAGATCCGTGTCTGTAATTTTTGTATTTGGATACCATGATTTTCCTAATTATTCTGCGCTCCTTTTCCTCCAGTTCTTCAAGGAGTCCTTTATTGGCACTGGATAGGGTTTCGGTAGCATACCTAACTACTGGCTTCAGAACCGTTTCATAGTGACTTATTTTAGTGTTCTGAGAAAGAGAATTTTTATTGTAGCTCGTGCGTAACATTATTATTATTATTATTATTATTATTATTATTATTATTATTATTATTATTATTATTATTATTATTATTATTATTATTATTATTGTCCGGCTCGTTGGCTGAATTGTCAGCGTACTGACCTTCGGTTCAGAGGGTCCCGGGTTCGATTCCCGGCAGGGTCGGGGATTTTAACCTTCATTGGTTAATTCCAGTGGCCCGGGGCTGGGTGTTTGTGCTGTCCCCAACATCCCTGCAACTCACACACCACACATAGTACCATCCTCACCACAATAACACGCATTTACCTAAACATGGCAGATGCCGCCCACCTTCATCGGAGGGTCTGCCTTACAAGGGCTGCACTCGGCTAGAAATAGCCACACGAAATTTATAATAATTTTGCTAGTGGTCTTACGTCGTGCCGACACAGATAGGTCTTATGGCGACGATGAGATAGGAGAGGCCTAGGAGTTGGAAGGAGGCGGCCGTGGCCTTAATTAAGGTACAGCCCCAGCATTTGCCTAGTGTGAAAGTGGGAGACTACGAAAAATCATCTTCAGGGTTGCCGACACTGGGATTCAAACCCACTGTCTCCCGGATGCATGTTCACAGCCGTGTGCCTCTGACCGCACGGCCAACTCGCCCGGTATTATTATTATTATTATTATTATTATTATTATTATTATTATTATTATTATTATTATTATTATTATACTCTACTTTGGGGAGAGTCACATGGTCAAATTATATTCTAAGCAAACTCATTTCACAGACTGGTAGCCAGAGGCTGAATGGTCAACGTCCTGACATTCGGTTTAGAGTGGTCTGGTTTGACACCAGGCTGGGTCAGCGATTTTAGCGCTATCTGGTTAATTTCTCGACTCGAAGACACACCATTTTATATACTGAAGAGCCTAAATAGCCTTGTGACAAATCACGGAATTATGATCATTATTATGGGGAGGATTCGAACCACAAGTCCTTAAAGTTACAAGACTTGTATGAAGCTCTATACCATTCAAATATTCCCTTGCATTTGTTCCTTCCACTTAGGAAGGCCAATGCTCACTGACCTTTCTCTTCAGGAAGAACATACGTGCATGTTATGGGCATAGTTATTCAACACAGTCTTAGATAACACCCTAGTTCGTGTTAGTACAGCGCATGCTCCGTGCGGCAGGTTGCAGTATGGTCCTGGGAAGGGGCAGCATACAGAGCCCGCTGCTAGTAGGTCTCCGCTGTTGGTCGGCGAGAGAACACGTGTTCAGGGAATTCTTACCGCGTGCGTAGACTAGTCAAGTCGCGGCAGAAACGTTCGTAACATAAGTTAATTTTCTTCATAAGATACTTGTCATTAATTGACAGAATCACATAAAAATCAGGAAAATAATGGAGCGTTTAGAAAAGTTAAGAACAATTTGACACTGCCCGTCATTTGTTAAAAATAAGTTATAATTAAATGAAATTCCCGAATGCATATTTCATATCAGTGTGCGATTTAGAGTAAATCATTTCAGGTTTTTATCTTCTTCAATTTGTGTTGATTGTGATTTTTATTTTTTAAGTTTGACAACCTTTCGAAGGAACAATGCACGTTTTTATATCGTCACTGACATTTGCTACTCCCGTGCGTTATAAAAGAAATCGCGGAGCATGCTCTTTCGGAATGACTGAAACAACGGAAGAAGTGGTAAACGTGTGTGTCCCAGTGTGATATAACTAGTGTGTACGTTCTTTTATCCAAACAATGCCACATTTGACTGTGTTCAAACTGAAGAGGATAGCTCGATTTCTGTTTGGATTCATTGCTGTAATCACAGGTAAGGTGACATTATTGTCAGATTTTGTGTGTGCAATATATCCTTAAATAGTTTCCAATAACGAAACGCAGAATAATAAAGCGCCGCAGTCATGCAATCCAAAATTATGTTCCTTGGATATACAAAAAGAGATGGTAATTTGTTCAATATTTTTAATACATCACAAATTAGTAATTCTTCTTCTTCTTCTTCTTAATCTGTTTACCCTCCAGGGTTGGATTTTTCTTCGGACTCAGCGAGGGATCCCACCTCTACCGCCTCAAGGGCAGTGTCCTGTAGCGTGAGACTTTGCGAGTGGGATAGAACTGGGAAGGAGGACCAGTACCTCACCCAAACGGCCTGCGATGCTGAATATGGCCCTTGTGTGTGTGTGGGGGGGTGATGGGAAGGTTGGAAGGGATAGACAACGAAGAGGGAAAGAGACGGCCATGACCTTAAGTACCATCCCGGTATTTGCCTGGAGGAGAAGTAGGAAACCACGGAAAATCACTTCCAGCATGGTTGAGGTAGTAATCGACCTCCCCTCTACTCAGTTGAAGTCCCGAGCCTGAGTGAACCCTGTTCCAGCCCTCGTACCACTTTTCACATTTTCGTGGCAATGCCGTGAGTCGAAGCCAGGCCTCCGGGGTTGGCAGCTAATCATGCTAACCACTGCACCACAGAGGTGGACAAGTTATTAATTAATATACGTTATAGATTGCGGGGATGGTTGTTATTTTAAGAAAAGCATCGAGATTTGAAATCGTGAAAAAATATTGGTTTAATAATTCGTTTAGTGTTTATGTCACACCACACATGGAATTTAGGAACACAGAAAGGACTTTCGTGTATGGGTCTTCGGAATTCTGTTAATCGGTCAAAGGATTAAGAATGACCTCTTCAGAGTAATGCCGTCGGTTTCAGAAGAGAATGAATGGTGGGGAGGAGAAATTGTGGGAAAATGCTACAAGGAGGGGTTTGACACATGTGAATAGGTATTAGTGTCAGACTCCGTAAGCCCCCTGGTTATCACACATGGCTCCGTGAGTATGAAGTCCTAGGCTCAATGAACATTGAATGGTATGCTATACAATAAGTAGCTTCTCAGATTAACAGGTACAGAAGGTCTGTAGTACCAGCTCTTAAAGCAGAAACGTAATCTTACGTCAAACTTTCTCTTATGGACAAATGTATTGTAGGATAGTAGATTGTTGTTTTATTACATATCTTCCTCTTTCAGTTCTTTATCACGATATTTTGGGATTGGCACTTGGTCAAGTGTAGTGGCCGTGCGTGTTAACGCGCAATCACTATGGAACCAGGCTCGTCGACTGTCCGCAGAATGGGTTTCTGTTGTTTTCTAATTTCACTTCCAGGTAAATGCCGGGAGAGTTCCTATTCATTGGCTTCAGCCGATTGTTTTCACCCGAAAAAATGAAAATTCACAGCCTGTTTCCAGTCATTCGACCGGGTCAGGAACGGAATGAATGAAGTCCCCATCTAGCGGTGAGGATATGAATTGTGCCGGCTGCCGAAGCCTGTCGCACTCCTCTGGGGTAATTATGCATGACTGACAGATGAAATAAAAAGAGACTGGAGAGTGTTGTTGGAATGAAAGATGACAGGAAAAACCAGAGTTTCCTACGGGGAAAAGCCTGCCCTGCTTCAACTTTGCCCAGAATGAATCTCACATGGAATGACCGGAATTTAAACCACGGACCCCAGCGGTGAGAGGTCGATGCGCTGCCACCTGAGCCATAAAGGCTATTCCTTGCACCTCCTTACCCAATTTAATTCAGCATAAGTCCTTTAGCTCCTCAATTGAGTTTAGCGTCAGGAAGGGTATCCGGCCGTAGAGACATTCAATATGAGTTGCTTTACGTCGTACCGCTATGGTATTATGGCAACGTAGGGACAGGAAAGGGCTAGGAGTGGGAAGGAAAGGACCGTGGTCTTAATTAAGGTACAGCGACAGCATTTGCCAGCTGTACAAATAGGAAACCATGGAAAACTCTCTCCACGGCTGCCGACAGTGGGATTCGAACCCACTATCTCCCGAATACTGGATTTTCATTTTTTCTCATCACATCCTCGACCCAGTGTCAAGGGGTAGACATGCATTGGGTAGACATGCACTTGATGTTAATTGGACCCAATTTTACGGTCGGGATATCTTCCGGACGGCAATCCAAAGTGAAGTGTGGGCGGAATTATTCATTGTTTTCTGTTCCTCGGGTGAATAGTAATATGGTGCATTGCATGAAGATAAAGAGACAAACACAGTCCAGCCGAGAATCCAACCCGGGACTTTCTGAGCCGAAAGGTAGCACGTTCACCAATCAGCCAAGGAGTCGTGTTGTTTTGTTACACCCCTAACACTAGCTCCTTCTGCACACCAGTACAGTTTTGTTGTACACCCCTAACACTAGCTAATTATAATCACTGGTAGGACGGGTACTGGGCGGGTAACTTAAAGCAATTACTAGAAGGAATTCGAATGGGGACTTATTGGGACAGAAACCTAGAAGAAAGGAAAATCTTAAAGAAAGTGGCACAGAACAGCAGCAGATACTGAAATATAAATGCTAAGAGATGAGGGAAAAAACAGAACTCTAGAGGAATTCACCAATATGTATACTATATCCAGGCATGAGAATAACAAATGATCAATTACCAGAAGGGGAATATTGTGGATAATAGGAGTTAATAAGATTGAGGCATTTGAAGAAGTTGGGACAGAACCGGTATGTTTACTCTGTGTGACGATGAGATAGGAAATGCACATTTCTTGAGACAGTGTAAAAGTACGAGAGCATTACGTGTTAACTATCTGGAAACAGAGGTGGGAAATAAAATGGAAAGATAATATGAATATTATACTATTGCTAAAATCTTGAATGGTGGTTATTGCGATTAGCTGATACCCCCGGAGGCCCGGGTTCGATTCCCGGCTCTGCAACGAAATTTGAAAAGTGGTACGAGGACTGGGTTGGGTCCACTCAGCCTCGGAAGGTCAACTGAGCAGATGGGAGTTCGTTTCACACCTCAGTCATCCTCGAAGTGGTTCTCCATGCTTTCCCACTTTTCTCCAGGTACATTGCGGGATGATACTTAATTTAAGGCCACGGCCAATTCCTTCCCTCTTCCTTGTCTATCCTTTCCAAACTTTCCATCCCCCATAAGGCCTTTATTCAGCATAGCAGGCGAGGCCGCCTGGGCGAAGTACTGGTCCACCTTCACAGTTGTATCCCCGACCAAATATCTTACGCTCCAGGACACTGCCCTTGAGGCGGTAGAGGTTTGATCCCTCGCTGTGTCCGGGTAAAAATCACCTGTGGGGAGTAAACTGATTAGATAATAATAATAATAATAATAATAATAATAATAATAATAATAATAATAATAATAATAATATCATGAAAAGGGAATGGAAAAACCAGGGAAATTTTCTAAATTACTACAATTACTGTTAACCGCCTCTTTCTATCCATTGATGAATATTGGCACAGAAAACAGAATAATTTTTATAGTGACTCAGCCTCGTATTTGACTGAGATTGTTCGTAAATAGGCCGGTATTTTAATAACATGGAGAGGGCAATCGATGTCTGCGTGTGCTCTGTTTCAGTGTCAGTTGTGTTGCTATACCGTAGTGCATTGAGGTTTTAACGAGGACAATTACAAACTACTTCTGTATTCCAGTACGGCGTGTTCAAGCCTGGTTTAATGAAGTCTATTCGGCACTTTCTGTTACAAGACGTCGGTACGGAGGCGACCTCTAGTGCAACATTTGGTTCTTAGCTCATAGAATGAATCAAAATGAGCAATAGATCGTCCAATAATGTTTACCTGGAAGCGGCCGTAGCCTTAATTAAGGTAGAGCCCCAGTGTTTGCTTGATATGAGAAGAGGAAACAACGGAAATCCCTCCTTAGGGCTGCCGACAAAGAGTTTTGAACCCACTCTCTCTCGATGCAAGTTCACAGCTTCGCGACCCTAAACGTATGGCCAACTCGCTTCATATTATTGTTGTTATTATTATTACACGTTTATGTTATAGCGTTCATGTTTGTTATAATTTTCCCGCCTGGTGGACATGATCGTTACGGCTTTAAGTATACGTATAGATCTGAGACCTTGGTTTGCCGGTTCGAATCCCGTTGGTCGAAAAAGGTTTACCATCAGAATGTTGGCCGACAAGTTAGGAGAGGTGGTGGTATATCTACACTAGATTGCGTGCCAAAAACCTGGATTCAATTCCAAACCTCTCCCCAGTGTTCTGATGGAGTGAGGCAATATGACGCAGTTGATGGTGATTCATCCGTCGGATGGAAACATTAAGCCTTGAGCAGACCCCTTGATCCTATTTGACACGAGTAGACTATGTGACGGCACCGGGTTTCACCACCTCGCTCCTTACTATCACATGAAACGTGATTCATTTCATCTTATCCATTCGTCTGATGAGGTTGACGTCAGCAAGGGCATCCAGTCGTAAAAATTCGCTACGGAGATTTATCTCGCTTCATATCCTATCACCTAATAGATAAACGGGACAAGTGTTGGACACATTATTATTATTATTATTATTATTATTATTATTATTATTATTATTATTATTATTATTATTATTATTATTATTATTATTATTATTATTATTCATGACTCTGTCGCCAACTGATTAGCATGCTGGTTTATGCTCCAAAGGTTCCCAGATTCGACTATCGGCTGGGTCAAGGATTTTAAATTCAATTGCTTATATTTCTTCACGCTCGGGGACTATGGGATTGTGCCATCTTCTGCGTTAGACTTCGTGCTAGACACCAACATCGCTCACTTGCGTCAACTTGAAAATCTTGTAGCGATTTCTCCAGAGACCAATCGCCAGTAGTAGATGGCGTAACGGGCCTACTTCTTACATGGATGCCCCGAGTTTGGGTTTCGATTTCCGGCTAAGTCAGGGATTTTTACCTATATCTGAGGGCTGGTTCAGGGTCCACTCAGCCTAAGAGCCTAATTGATTAGAATTGAGGAGCTATCTGACTGTGAGATAGCGGCCCCGGTCTAGAAAGCCAAGAATAACGGCCGAGAGGATTCGTCTTGCCCACCTTATGACACCTCGTAAACTGCCGGTCTTCGGGCTGAGTACCGGTCGCTTGGTAGGCCATGGCCCTTCGGAGCTCTTGCGGCATGTGGTGTGGTTTTAGTAGTAACAGTATTAGAAGTGTTCTATACGACTACCATATTTTTTGTTCTAGTTATCCATGGTGGAGTTCTTTGTCGATCCTAACATCCTTCGGTCTCATGACTTGCCAAACCAAACTGAATTTGGGAATAATATATCAAGTTAGTCTCTTAATTTCATGTCGATGACTTATTATAAGCGTGGAGCATCATGATTATTTTACTACTCGAATACGAAGACATTTTCAGGTCGTGTCTTATTAGGTGCAATCATTTTTTATTTAGAAAAGAAACTGGGAAAATTGGCCGAGAGTCCGAGAAGAAATAATCGTAGTTATTTCAGGAGTTCAAGCGAAGAGATTTTATTTTTTGATACCTAAAATCTTAGTCTGAAGCCATCGTGGTCAGTTCTTAAATTATCGGATCTGCTAATATCAGTTACTTATAGCAGGGGTCTCCAAATTACTGAACCCTGAGGGCCGCTTAGAGTAGGTGAAGCATTATCTGCTCTTATAATCAAATTCCTCAAGGTAGTAATATTGAATATTCATGAATAATAATGTTAATGTCCCACTAACTACTTTGGCGGCTTTCGGAGACCACGAAGTGCCGAAATTTTGTCCCAGAGGAGATTTTACTTGCCAGTAAATGTACCGTCACGAAGATGACGTATTTGAGTGCCTTCAAATAGCGCCGGACTGAGCCCGGATCAAACCTGTCAAACTGGGATCAGAAGGCCAACGCCTCAACCATCTGAGTCACTCAGACCGGCTGATTTTTGTGTTTATTTATATATATAAATGACATGAGTAAAGAAATGGAATCAGTGATAAGGCATTTTGTGGATGATGTTATGCTGCAGAGAGTAATAAATAACAAGATTGTAACTGCAAAAAGACATAAACAATATTTTGAGACGGGCAGCTGCAAATGTTATGATTGTAAACGAGGTTAAAAGTCATGTTGTGAGTTTCACCAATAGGGAAAGACCTCTCAATTTTAACTATTGCGTTGATGGTGTGAAAGTTCCTCATTGGGTTCACTGTTTATACCTAGGTGATCTTCGTTGGGGTAATCAAATGAATGGGGTTGTAAATAAAGTGTACTGATGGTTAGGAGGTTATTACAGGGTTGTGGTGAGGATGTAAAGGAGAGGGCACATAATAAGTCTCTGGTAAGACCCCAAATAGAATATGGTTCCAGTGTATGGGATCCTCATCAGGATAACTTGATTTCAAAACTAGAAAAAAATACGAAATAAAGCAGCTCGATTTGTTCTGGGTTATTTCTGACAAGAGAGTAGCGTTACGAAAATGTTGCCAAGTTTGAGCTGGGAAGACATGGGGAAAGGAAGACGAGCTGCTCGACTAAGTGGTATGTTCCGAGCTGTCAGAGGAGAGATGACGTGAAATGACATTGGTAGACTAATAAGTTTGGGTGGTGATTTTAAAAGTAGGAAATATCACAATATGAAGATGAATTTGGCATTTAAGTGGACGAATTGGGGAAAATACTCTTTTATAGAGAAAGAAGTTTAGGACTGGAATAATTTACCAAGAGAAAAGTTCAATAAAATTACAATTTTTTTTGTGATTACTTAAGGAAAGGCTAGGTAAACTAGAGACAGGGAATCTTTCACCTGGGTTACTGCCCTAAATGCAGATCAGAGGTGATTGATTGATTGTTTGATTGATTGATTGATTGATTGATTGATTGATTGATTGATTGATTGATTGATTGATTGATTGATTGATTGATTGATTGATTGATTGATTGATTGGAATCTCAGTAGGGGCGGGGTCCGATTCTTGAGCTGAACGGTCAGCGTTGAGGCCTTCGGTTCAAGGGTCCCGGGTTCGATTCCCAGCCGGGTGGGGGATATTGATTGCACCTGATTAATTCTTCTGGCTCGGGGATTGGTTGTTTGTGTTTGTCCCAACACTTTCCTCTTTATATTCGGACAACACACTATACTACGAACCACCACAGAAGCACGCAGTAGTAATAACATCCCTCCATATACGTTTGGTGACAGAAAGGGCATCCGTCCGTGAAACAGGACCGAATCTAGATGTGCGACACAGTTCTCACCTACGACCCCACAGGTGTGGGAAAAGTGGTAGAAAAAGATGAAGAAGAATCTCAGTTGGGGCTGGACGAAGATATTTTATCAGTATTTGAAGGCGGTAATGAAAGTGTAAAGGTGTATTGCGCAATGTTTTCGGTGCGCTCTTTAAAACTCGAGAACATTTTACTGACAAATGTGAAACTTGCCTTTAAAATACAGAATCTTGTCAAACTGTGACGCTAATTAAGTCTGTGAATAAATAAAGTATCTGTTAAATATTGGTCACAGAATTTACCCCTACATTTTGTTTTTCAACAAAAGAAAGTATGCTCGCACCTACAGCTAGCCACAAAATTAGATAAGAAACATTGTTAACTTGCATTCTGGAGGTAGTTGGTTCGAACCCGACTGTCGGCAGCCCTGCAGATGATTTCAGTTATTTCCCATTTTAATACCAGGCAATTGCTGGGGATGTACTTTAATTAAGGACACAGCCGTTTCCCTACCACTTCTAGTTCTTTCCTGTCCCATCGTCGCCTTAAGACTTATCTGTGTCGGTGCGACTGAAAGCAATAATAATAATAATAATAATAATAATAATAATAATAATAATAATAATAATAATAATAATAATAATAATAATAATAATAAACTGTGTTATTGGAGGGGCAGGAACGCGCCTAGTGGCCTCTCATTGAGTTAAACAATTCGTAATTATTTCGCTCCGCATCTGTTTTTCTGACAAAACGTACTTTTCTAGTTATATAGTTTTATACATTTTTCGCAAGTGGGCCGGATGTAACCCGCAGGCAATATTTTGAGAACTCTGGCTTATATTATCTCTAGGAAACAACTCTATAAATATTTCCAGCCAAACCAATCCCCAAGGTTCTCACGGGCTCTCGATTACGAGGTGAATGAAAAGGATTCTCTTGGATTTGTAGAGTGGGTCCTCTACCACAACATTAGATAGCTCCTCGATTTTTCTCGCGTAGGTTGAGTAGACCTTAAATCAGCCCTCAAACCAGCCCTCGATCTAGCCGGGGATCGAACCGGAATTCTCTCTTCAGTAGTCAGGTTAGCTGCATCTAGACCGCAGGACCGGCGTGCATATTTACTGATCTCACTGAAGTTGGTTTTCTGTGGTTTCTCATTTTCATACCAGGTAAATGCTGGGGATGAACCTTAATTAGGGCCAAGGCTGCTTCCTTCACTCTCCTAGCTTTTTTCTGTCCCATCGTCGCCATAAGACCTATCTGCATCGTTGCGACGTAAAGCAACTTGTAATATACAGTATATATATGTATTAACAGATACCTGACTGATTATTGAGATACAACAATAAAGCAGCACACAACAGATCTCTTATAAGGTGAGTGCATTGAATGGATGATGGACAACATTCCTTTCGACATGCATTTAGTTTTACGTTTTTAAATATTGTGACCTGTTGCCTATAATACGGTTCTAATCGACGGACTTTCTTCTGAAAATTCAAGCATGGATTCTTCCATACGATTAGCTTATCACTCCAGAGACTACCAAGCATCTTAAATATTAAATTGACGAAGCTCGCAGAAGAGATTGATTACCACGAAGGAAATTACAGAATTAAAGAAATGGACCATTTAAGTTAATTTGAACAAGCACTTCCAAGATTAGTAGCTAACGCTTGCAAATTTTTTACAGGTTTTATTTACAAAAGAATGAAGAAGCAAGTTGAAGATGAATAGGTAAAAGATGAGTTTGGCTCAAAATAAATATAAGAACACGTGAAGTAATTCTGTATTTACTTCTGATCTTCTTGGATAGAATTAAGAGGACAACCCAATGTACATGGCATTCGAAAATCTAGAAAATGCATTCGATAATGTTGATTGGACCAAGCTATTTGAGATTCTGAAGGTGATCAGGATCAGATACTGAGAAAGGTGGATTATCTACAATCCGTACAGAAAACAAGCTGTTTTGATAAGAATCGAGGGCTAAGAAAAAAGAGGCATCAATCCAGAAAGGAATGAGGCGAGGCTGTAGTTTTTCCCTCTTTCTTTCAATGCTTATATAGAAGAGGTGGTAAATAAAAAAAGGGGAATTTGGAGAGGGAAACACAATCCAAGGAGAGAAAACCTAAACTGTGGGATTTGCTGTTGATATTGTTATTTTATCTGAGTGCCGTGCTGGGTGGCTCAGACGATAGAGACGCTGGCCTTCTTACCCCAACAAAGCAGGTTCGATCCTGGCTCAGTCCGGCCTCGTTTCGGTAGATTTACTGGCACGTTAAAAAACTCATGCGGGACTAAATTTCGGCTGCTCGACGTCTCCGAAAACGGTAAAAGTAGCTAGTGGGACGTAAATTGCTGAATGGTATGGACACTTCCTTCGGAAAGGATCACAAAAAGAAAATAAATCCCCCAAAAAATGTTTGGAGTTCAGTCGAACGAAGTCAGGTGGTAAAAGAAAATATTCTTTGATGTCATTGTTACGTGGGCATAGTAGAATAAATAGCGGTGGTAGAAGTAAGCCTTTCTTAAGAAATGAAATTTGCTCACTTTGAACACTGATAAGTAATCGGGAGATAGTGGGTGCGACGTAAAGCAAATAGCAAAAACAAACAAAAAAACACTGATATAGGAATTAGAAAGATGTTTTCGAATACTTTTGTCAACTGCGCGGCATTGTAGGGAAGTGAAACATGGACAATAAGTAGTTCAAAAGGAAGAAAGTATATGCCTTTGAAATGTGGTGTTACATAAAATGCTGAAGGTGGTATGGATTCACGAATTAAGTGATTTGGCGAGAGGAGAGCGATTTGGCGAAATTTGACTAGAAGAAGAAGCAAACTGATAAGACATATAAGATCCTAGGTAGCGTAGCCTCATGGATAATCGCAAGTAACGTCGATCCGTGGTATTCGTCACGTAAAAGTACTATTCACAAGTAGTCTCTTGGTTCTAAGTCCATCATCTCTTGGTCGCCGCTTTTAGTCGCCTCTTTCGACAGGCAGGGAATACCGTGGGTGAATTCTTCGTGTGCGTCCCCCACAAACGGAGGGTAGGACAGGATTCATGACCTTTACCTGTCGATAACTTGTGTTCTTGTACAGCGACGAGCCAAAATCTGGATGTGGTAATTTGATTGAGTTATCCCTAATGCCATATATTTTAATTTGGTGCTCTGGTGATAGACATGTCTGTAATAAGCTTGACGACATTCATGTATCGACAGAAGATAATAATAATAATAATAATAATAATAATAATAATAATAATAATAATAATAATAATAATAATAATAATAATAATAATAATAATGTGTTCTGCCCAGGCAGGTTTTCACACGGCAGATCTACAGGCTCTCCTGTCTTCTGCCATCCTCTTCAGATTTTTGCAAGTTCTTCCTTCTTTGATGTCCGGCTCCTTGGCTAAATGGTTAGCGTTCTGGCCTTTGGTCACAGGGCTCCCGGGTTCGATTCCCGGCAGGGTCTGGATTTTTAACCATCATTGGTTAATTTCCCTAGTACGGGGGTTGGGTGTATGTGTTGTTTTCATCATCATTTCATCCTACGGGCGTCAAATCAAAAGATCTGCACCTGGTAAGCCGAACCACTCCTGGGATCTCCCGGCACTAAAAGCCATATGCCATTTCATTTATTTCCTTCTTTGATGTCATCTATCTTATACCTTCTCCATCGTCTCAGACTCCTGTAAAGTTATCCTTACCGTGCTTCCGTTAAAAAGCACTCCCGTCTCAACTAGTGTCCTATCCAGTTCTTCTTCCAGTCTCTTATAACTTGTAGCAATCTTCTCTTCTCACCAACCCTTTCCAATACCTTTTCATTTCTCACTGTTTCCTTCCAGATTATTCTCTCCACACCCACATTTCAAACGTTTCTAGGCTTTTTTAATTTTCTCTTCTCAATGTCCACGTCTCTGCCCCATATAATGCCACGTTCCAAATGCTAATGTAAGGCGTGATCATAAAGTTTCCGTTTGAGGTCGTTGCTGTATCGGGATGAAACATAGCCCGACTCCGATGCGAATATGTAAGCACGGACAAGTAGGCAAAGGGGTTAGAGTATCAGTCATGTCGTGCCAAGCCGTGTGCGTTAAATGCGGCCTCGTAAACTAGGGTAATACTATTACCAAATGCGTCCAAACAGGACCAACGTGCTGTTATTCTGTTTTTGTCTGCAGAAGGACAAACACCGGTGAACGTCCAACGGAGAATGAATACTGTGTATGGGGCAGCATGTCTGTCAGGAACCACCGTTCTAGAATGGCGCACCAAGTTATGCGCGGGTCGCGTTTCGACACAAGACGCCGGTCGACCTCGAAGGCCAGCCTCATCCATGAGGCGGTGGATGAGACGAATAGACCGGACCGGCGCACAACCATTCGTGCGCCAGCAATGGATCTCGAGGATGTGCAGCAGGAGGTTACATATTTCTTCATGCATCAGGACACGTTGTTTTACCGCAGGGGAATGTTCAACCTGGTGCGTCGTTGGGGTGAGCAACTCAATGCTCCTTGCTATTTTTCCTGATTGTCATCCCGATTTAGGACTGTACGGCTGTCAAACGGAAACGTTTTGATCGCCCCTTACACTAATCAAATACTAATAAAGAGTATGAATAAGACTATTACATCTTTAGACACTTCTTCCAATGCAAAGTCGATGCCGTATAGAATGAAAGCGGTTAAAGAACCATCTCTGCTGCAATATATACTCCAGGAGTGAACAACCACGAGAGTCTTTTCGCTTGAAAATAATACATTTTGAAGAAAGCTGTCAAAGTGCTTCTTTGTCATATTTGAACTAGTATATGCACAGGTGTCGATGGTTTCAAGTGGATGTAGAAAATTGCTAGGAGTCTTTCAATGTGCAACCAACAAGGGAGAAAGAAGCTCACCTTCTGCAGAAGTTCATTGTGACAGCTACAGCCGAACCTACGGCAACGAAGACACGTTTGTCTCTTTTTCGCAATGTGCATGTGAACTGTGAGCTTCTTTGTCAGATCGGCTTTGGTCAGTGTTAAATAAATCATGAGATTGAATTTCCTTCAAAATCATAACATTTCTCACTTTTCAATTAAGGATTCAGTGTCTCCGGCCCCAAGAATGTCTTTCAAAACTGAACCTTTGCTATGGTATGGATTGTTGTGATATGAACTGTACGAAGAGGGGAGAACAATACAAGAATGCAGACCCCACACAGGTAGGAGGTCACCTCATATAAGGGGGTTGTCAGGATGTTCGAGTTATTATCTTCAAATGTCATGAGATCTTTCATTTTCTCGTGATCCTGTAACAGGTAAACGGACTTGAAACATCATGAGTTGAAATTGGATCACTTGATCAACTTTCTTTAAAAAAGGTTTGTATTTACGTTGGAGGCAGTACGCAACAAAGTAAGGTCCTATAAACATTAGTCGCAAACCCAGTATCTACTGGGCGAGTTGGCCGTGCGTTGGCGCGCGGCTTTGAGCATGCAACCAGGAGATAGTGGGTTCGAATCCCACTGTTGGTAGCCCTGAAGATGGTTTTCCTCTGTTTCCCATTTTCACACCAGGCTGTACCTTAACTAAGGTCACGGCCATTTCCTTCCAACTCCTAGGACTTTTCTATCCCATCGTCGCCATAAGACCTACCTGTGTCGGTGCGACGTAAAGCCACTAGCTAGCAAAAAAACAACAAAAAACAGTATCTTCGGAGTTATTGTCCGCTATCACTACTGTCAATGATCACAAATTTCCAATAGTTTTCGGACGGTCATATACATTTTTTTTAAAAAATATGGAATTACGTGGGGGACGCTGACGCATAATACACCCACTGCATCCCCTGCATGTCGTAATAGGTGACTATAAGGAACGACCAAACGATGATCGAATTAGAACCATGAGACTACTTGTAATTAGAACCATCACGCGCGGAACACAATGAGTCGCCTTTACTTGCGAGTAGTACCACTATATTATGTACAAAATAGGTTACACAGGGTGTAAATCAGGGTGGGATTTACAGTACCCATGATTAGTACCCCTACATGCGGAACACCACGGGCTAACGTTGCCTGTGATTAGTACTGACTATATGAGCGACACCGTGGGTCTGCGTTGCCTATGATTAGTACTGACTATGTGAGGAACACCACGGGATAGTACGAGTCTTCGTGATTAGTACGCCTATGTGAGGAACATCATAGGTTTGCGTTGCCTGTAAGTGGCACCGCAATGTGAGAAACACCATAGGTCTGTGTTAAATGCGCGTATTACATTACCTGCGACTAGTACCATAATGTGTGGAATACCGCGAGTCTACGCTACTTTTGATTAGTACCCCAACATGATAAATACCACGGTTCTACTTTAATAGAGATAAGTACCATTATAAGGGCCCGATGACCTGGACTTTGGACCCTTTTAGGCTAAAAGCATAATCGATTCAGGATTGTGCTTTAGAAGCAGTCCCTTGGCCAGTAATATTGTAGTTTCACGATCGTTTTTGGGAATGTGGGGCATTGCGGGTCGGATCCGCTGATTGTTTTAAATTCATATTCACCCATTCATTCTTTGTCATCACGTTTTGAATTCTGGTCAGGGAATGATTTTGGACTTTTAAATTGTCATTACATTTCGTCTCATATGGTACCATTAGGGGCCTATGACCTAGATGTTAGGTCCCTTTAAACAGCAAGCACCATCATCGTGATCATTTTCGTTGTAAAGTTAGGTCACATCTAACACGGGTGTCGCATGAGCGAAGCATTGGTACAGGAGGACCAATACCTTGGCCTGCGCTATCGCCTGACGTTAACCGTTTAGATTTTGGCTTTGGAGACATGTAAATACCATGGTGTACGCGGTCATCATAAATAATTTGGATATACTGCGAGAACACATGTTAATTAGCTGTGATGCAATTCGACAATAGCCAGGGGTGTTTGAAGAAATGTGTGATTTCAAGCGACGTAGCGTAAAAGGCTGCACTGCAATGGATGGCGGTCACAGGCTGTGAAATATACGTCGAAGACATAGTGATCGTTGATGGTAGTGGTAAGGGAACATATCCCCGAAGATATTGAATCCATATTTTTCAAGGACACCCTATAAGGAAGAAGGGAGGAATTAAGGAATGATAGAATAAGATAGATAAGATAGTTTGTGCTCAGAAAATAAATTAATGTAAAGAAGTGATGACCATGCAAGCAAATATCGAGCCAGAAATGATATTAAAAAGTTAACAAAATCTAAAATGAAATAGCCCAAATGAATCCTAAGTATGATTTAAATTACAGAAAATTGAAGTCGGGAAAATATAATGTTATAGGGCTTTTTACTTAATAAGGCCATATATAGACGCACGCTTTTGAATTACATGATGAAATAACGATGGTCAACATCATAATAGGATTACAAGGTATTAACCCCGTGTGTATAACGTATCCTCTTCAATTATAAACGCACGCTTACGAACAATGAGTTGTCGTGTATTAATATCTAATTTCCGTGTTCATCAGAACTGACGTGAATCCTGAGATATGTAGTTTCCTCATAAATACCATCTGTATTCTTTGTTTTCCATCGTGAAGTGTTTAAAGAGTGAAATATATATCACAGAATATGGGCAGTACGGCTGCTTTATCCGGCACGTGCAAATTTTTCACTAGGTACATTTATCGTAAGACTGGTTCTATGTACGGTAAGAGTTTGAAATTTATCACTTGCAACCTGAATCATTCTTCTTCTCCTTCTTCTTCTTATTCATAATAATAATAATAATAATATTAATAATAATAATAATAATAATAAAATAATGTGTATGTTTAATACCCAGCCCGAAGGCTGGTTGGAACCTCAACAGCTCCGGCATCAGCTGTCATAGATGGCCTAGTCATTAATGAAGAAGCGTACTAGAGAAATGAGGAGTGAGATAGTTTCCCGTTGCTTTCCTCAACGAGCCATAAGTTGCTAATAATAATAATACTAATATTAATAATAGTAATAATAATACAGTAATAATGATAACCATATCGCAAAACAAAGACACCTCCGTACAGGCCATGAAGGCCCTTGCAGGAGTGGAAGGTAAAGGCTTCCACCATTGTTAACCGCGGCACTTGATGGGGTAGAGTGGTTAGCTCTACGCCCGGCCGCCTTTGCCCCCAGGAATTAACCTGGTACTCATTTTTGGTGTAGGCTGAGTGAACCTCAGGGCCATATGCACCTCCGGAAGTGGAAATCTCGTTTCTTACATTTTACGACTTCCTGACGGGGATTCTAACCCACGTCCTTCCGGGCGAACTGAGCACGCCTTTACCGCCTCGGCCAGGCAGACCCTAATAACCATATCATCATACAGTAAAAGCTAAGCCTTGTCCGTGAAACCATTCTCCTCCCAATCCTGCTGTTCTCTTCACTTCCTTGTAGTCTTTACAGCCCATCAAGTTTCTCGTATTCTCGAAGTATATCTTCCTTGGTCTTCCTCTTCCTTTCTTTTGTAATGTTTTTCCTTCAAAAACGTTTACAAGGAAGACATGTCTCAGAATATGACTTACAAATTTTAACTTCCTTCTTTCCATATTCTTTATCAGTTTCCGTTAAAGTTTTCTTTAGAACATCTCGAAGAAAGCAACGGAAAATTACCTCACTCCTCATTTCCCTAGTACGCCTCTTCAGTGATGGCTAGGCCATCAATGACAGCCGATGGCGGAGCTGTTGAGGATTCAACCAACCTTAGGGCTGAAGACTGAACATACACATACAGAATATCTCGATTCGTCTTTTTTTTTGAGTCCGGCATGTCCTCATCATTTTCCTCCAAGTCCGCATTGCAGTTGATACCAATGAATCTCTTTCCTTTTTTCCAGTAGTCCAACTCTCAGAACCATAAAGTAGTACACACCAGACAAAGAATTTTACAAAGGCCTTTCTTATTTCTGAACTTATTATTATTATTAATAGGCTATCACACTTTAACAAGTATGATTGTCTTCCAAAGATAAAATTCAAATCACTTGGGTTCTATGATGGCTGTATAATCCAATTCTGGAACCACAGACACTTCTACAATGTCGGCAGACGGTGTCTTGGGTAGCCACTAGTCCTTGAGGGTTGATACTTCTGCTATTCATACGCACTTTCCTAGCATTGCGTTTGTCGGCTAGAAGTTTCCTCTGCTGTAGTTCAAATGATAGATGCCCTTGATTGACGAGGCAGGCGAGGACTTAATTGGACTCTGGTACTATGTTTTAAGTTTCTATGCTGTGTGGAAGTGTCTTATTAATTCCTCTCAATTTCCATAGGAAAAGTCACGACTGTGTTCGGAAAGAAAGGAGAACATTTTAAAAGCCATGAGTAACCATTATTCCTATTGCTCATGGTAAAATGTTTCATAAAATTTGTTGTACAATTAATTTTATAAAATTTTGGTAAAAACAAGTTGTTGCTCACGGTAAAATTATTTTAAAAAATCCATCGAAGCATCAGGATGACCATCTATGAACTCACTTCTGAACTAAGATTTGTATGTGCTGCCACCTATCGATACACTTTTAAACCAAGAATCAGCTATTCAACTTACGGTGTGTTTAAGAGTATGGCTCCAACAAACAAAGTAAAACTTGCTCCTTTAGCTGCACTTATATGTTGTATAGTGGTAAAAATGAGGAAAATAAATGCCAGAAAATGCTGGACTCAGGATTAGATCAAAATAAGAAAAGAAGGTAGAGGATTGCTGTCTTTGGTCGAAAATTAGTTGAGGTTAGAAGACCAGCATTCATATAGGGTTATGGCGATTGTGTTTTCTGCCTCTCTTCTTGCATTTCTGTTGTGGTAAAGTGGTGTTTTAACTTCGTACAAACAAGGATATTTCTGGTATTCGTCAGTAAAACACTAACAGCTTCCTTAGTTCACCCGGATCCTGCCATTTTAGAAAGAAGTGTTTGTTTACAATCGAGCTTCGCAATCTTTTCACGACGTAGCGCCAACATCATCGTGATGTCAGCTTCGCAGATTGGTTCGTTTCGTAAAATTAATGTTACGGAATAGAACATGTCCTATTTTATAAAAAGTTTTATAAAATGTTTTATAAAAGTTGAATTTGACCGTGAGCAACATACATTTTATAAAATTAAATTATTGTACAATAAATTTGACAGAAAATTTTACCGTGAGCAACAGGCATTAGTCACAAAAAAGAAAAAAGCGAGACTTTTCTCTGCAGTGTGTTTTCTGTTCTCTATTACAATGTTGAAATTTAGACTTCAACAAAGTCAGTTAATAAATAATAGCAGGCCTTTCAGGTGTGTTTCTACCGAAGGATGTTAAATGTTACAAATGTAGAGATCCTTGGAAGGATGGAAAAAGGATATGGAGGTAATGGCCGTTGTAAAAACGAGAAAGCTTCGATACCTCAATCACATCATGAGAAACAGTTACCATTTATTGGCAAGGAAAGACAGCCGGAAAGCGAGGTGTTAGCAGAAGAAGAATCTCCTGGCGAGAAAACCTAAGAGACTGGACTCTCAAGACATCGACTGAGTTATTACAAGAAGCTCACAACAGAGAAAGCACAGCCGAGATGGTTCCGACATCAGAAACGGACAGAGACAAGAAGAACAGCCTCATTTTTATACCTACCTTTATACATTGCCAACCTTCGACTTCCTTGATTAGTACAGTTAAAATGTATATAGGTTTTGGTTCGAATCCCACTGTTGGCAGCCCTGAAGATGGTTTTCCGCGGTTTCCCATTTTCACACCAGACAAATACCGCGGCTGTAGCTTAATTAAGGCTACGGAAAATTCCTTCCCACTCTTAGCCCTTTCCTATCCCATCGTCACCAAAAGACCTATCTGTGTCGGTGCGACGTAATACAAAATTGTAGAAAATAGAATTATATATAACCCTTTTACAGACCAGCCAACGGTCGTAGCCGTGTTGAAACACCGGATCCCGTGAGATCTCCGAAGTTAAGCAACATTGGGCGTGGTCAGGAGTTGGATGGGTTGCCACGCGCTGTTGGTGGGGGGGGGGGGGTAAGGGAATGGAGGAGCGGAAAGGAACTGGCCACCCTACCGCACGTAAACTCCGGCTCAGGAACACCTCTGCGGAGGTTCGCACCTGCCTTCGGGCAGAATAACCCTTACCTTACCTTTTACAGACCTGTACATTTTTATTCGTAACTTCGACTCTTCCACCCTTCGACTTTCTTGATTAGTACAGTTAAAATTTATAAAGCTTTTGATATACCTCTGCATTTAAATAACTAATCCTGTGTTACACAGTGGTCCGACTAGACTTAGAGTATTACGTAGAAAGCTTTGCTGGTCAGAGGTGAAGTTTCCATCATGTGTACTTAGCCAATACAATCAGCACGTACACTAAGTTGTTAATGGGCTGCTAGTTGGGAACAAAGTTCGGTACCAGCGCTTAATTTATGTGCAGGTCTACGCTCACACAGTCCTTTTCTAGGCAAGTTTAGTAAAGTGACGCTCTGCACACGGAATACCTGATGAAAATGCTTACACACATATATCATAGCTTTTACGGTTATTAGGCTATATCATTACTAAAGGTAAGTAGGTCTTCAAAGGGTACAGGCAAACACGTGCCCCGAGCGTGTCATCTCAGAATTCACGAGTATCGAAATTCACGAATTCCAAGAAGAGGATTAGTAAGAGTAGGTTTCTTTACCTGGACCAGTCTCAGAACTCACGAGCCGGGCCGATTCTTCTAGAATGGATAAATGCCCCACCCTTCCCACATAACAACTGTAATTGTTTGAAAATATAATCGGAACAGTGCGAAAAGGTCCATTGTTAGCGCCAGCCGGAACTGCGTTCCATCCTGTATTTTTTTACAATGTACTTTACGTCGCACCGACACAGATAGGTCTTATGGTGACGATGGGATAGGAAAGGCGTAGGACTGGGAAGAAAGCAGTCATGGCCTTAATTAAATTGCAGCCCCATCATTTGCCTGGTGTGAACATGGGAAAGCACTGAAAACCATCTTCAGGGCTGCCGACAGTGGGGTTCGAATCCACTATCAGCCGGATTCAAGCCTACAGCTGCGCGCCCCTAACCGCACAGCCAACTCGCCCGATTCTCTGGTGATTGGCACCGCTCTCATGAAGAGGTTCACCTGTGGTGTAGTCTCGCAATAAGTATACGTGACAGGAAGTTGAGAAACCCACGGACATAAGATAGAAACTGTTGGGCTCTTTCGCTTAAAACGCTATTGTCACTTGCAATTATAACTGTACCGGCACACGCGGATGAGAGACTTTTATGACAAAACCATACTGTTTCGCCCAACTTGTTTCTTTCGCTGCTTATAAAACCTATAACCGTTTTACACTAAATGTAGTTTACCCTTTGGCGATGTAATGAATTCCATGCTGTGCACTGCTCGTTGACACCAAACAGAATAGCTGAGTAAAGGCCAGTGTTATACTTGGAGAATTATGTCTGTGGTAGGGTGATGATTCCTTTTAAAATTACATGGGAAATCCCATGGATAGACAAACATGGGTTGAAAGGCAGCGTAAGTCACCGCGCATCTCATTCCTCCTGTGCTCATCGCAGTCATCTGCTGACTGAAATCGTGATTTTGAGACTCATTTGAATGTTAGTTTAGCTACTAGTTTTGTATTTGTGAGTTTTGATACTATTCTCTGGTAATTTTACCTCGCGAATTTTGAGACGTAACCATCATGAGGTAATGCAGGTTTTTTGAGCCACACTCCCATTCTTAAATCTCTGGCAGTATCGCGAATCGAAGCCGGACCACTAAGGACGGCAGTTAATAGTGATAAGCAATACGCTGTGGGGGTTGGACAGAGGGAGAAGATTAGAGACCAAATGCTTATGAAGTAGTAGGTTAGAATGCAAGCCCGCCCTTCCTTAATGTACCGAGTGTAACATAACCTAGGGGTTCAAATTTTTCGAGCACCTATTGCTTATGCAAATCTCATGGCTGAACTGTTGTCCAGACTAGAGTATACTTGTTACTCCCTTCAACAACTTTGCATTCTAATCTATAAATACCTTAACATCCGAACTCTAGTGATAATACTAGAATACAAATGGCCCTTCTTCTATGATATCTTGGAATTGCATGGTTCAACGAATAAGAGTGGGAATAAAAAGAGGTTAACGACAGACGACTCAAACGTCAAGCATTACCACTCCGCGACAATAACCAGACTTACGAATTCCTACAGTTGCCCCTGCTGTGACCAATAGCAGATGGATCTAGACCAATAGAATGGTTGCATTGTCAGTGACGGTCCACGTGGAGTACTTCAAAACCGTGCCGGGCCTGGAGCCGGCTCGCTTGTCAGTTCTCTAGCAGTGCTGTCCAGTCTCTCTGCTTGCTCCCACTGACTGCGTTAATTAAAACTGAGATGTTACAACGCTGTATCTGGAGTTGGGAAAATCTTGGCACTCCGTGGACAAAAAATTGTGAACACAGCCGGGCAGCTAGGCTTCAATAGTGTGCCGGTCGTTAACAAGGAAATTGAAAGACCTATGCAGTGTATCTGAGGGTTATTTTCATTAGAATTGAAGGATTTGTTTTAATCTTTCAGTTGGCAGCGTTCGGTGTGTATCACGCTTACTTTTAGTACCTGTTATAGTTTGTGGATCAATGGTAGAGTGTCAGCCTCTCGATCCCAAGATCTCGGGTTCAAACCTGGTCTGAAACACAGAACAAAGTCTAGTCGATACTCCAAGACGTACGATGTCGGTAGGTAAAATATCTCTGGTGACATATTTCGTGGTTATTGATCAACATTAATAAAACCTAGATCCAATTTATTCCAACGTAGATCTTTCTTCTTTGGCCATCTGGCAGAATAAACCGGAACGTGGAAATTGACGTACAGGAATCGTTCATGACGTCAAATCAAAATTCCTGTACTAGCTAGGTAAGACCATAAGATTATTATTATTATTATTGTTATCATGTTATTATTATTATTATTATTATTATTATTATTATTATTATTATTATTATCATATTATTATTATTATTATTATTATTATTACTATTATTATTATTATTATTATTATTATTATTATTATTATTATTATTATTATTCCCATTCATAGAGTGCGCTGTAACTTGTTCATTGGATTGATAACTTCCACCCTCATTTTGTTCCAAAATCTCTTAACGAACTCACTGTGTTGCCTTTTCCATTCTTCCGATCACTTTGTACTAGTTTTGCTGCTATTTTTTTTTACCATAAATGTGTGTTTATTTACCGAGATCCTGAACATTTCGAGATTTCTCATGATGTCTTCTCCGACATTCAATTCATCCAGGTCCCCTCTTGTTTATCCAGCCAGTTTATTCTCCTCATTTAGGAATTTATTACAGCGAATAACCTTTTTGTGAATCTTTTATTATCAATCCTAAAAACGTGTCCAAAAACTTCAAACTTCCTTTCCGTACCGTATTGTTGAAACTATGTTTGACTGTAGAGGTCTGCAGTTGCCTTTTAATTCAAATTCCATTTTCTTGTTTGGGAATGAACATTTTTCTAGCAATTTTTCGTTCTTTCTTTTCAATATCTGCAATGTTAGAACTACCTCCTAATATTTATTATTATGGTATCATTATTATAATTATAGGATTATGATTTTATTACCATGACGAATAGATTACCTAGTGAGATCACTCACTGAGTTCACGCACGCTCCCGCAAAGTGGCGCTAGTGGAGCCAATCGCCAACGCTACACGGTCAGCTGTTTTAGTGGAGGTTACACTGATACGCAAATAACCAAATTCAACACCCAATAATTCTTTAGACTTATGAATAATACTGTCAGAGAGTAGTAAATAATATTGTCAGTCTCTACGAAGAAATATCTTTGGACTTTAATAAGAGAACACACGAGACAAGATGGAACATTACGGAAAGCGAAAGCAATGTTGTGCTTTAGAAACTAAAAAATACTTTTTAAGCAGAGCATATAAAACAACAAACATTCCATGTTCTCTGTCTGCCGCTGTAGGAAATTAATCCTAGCTTTGACTGAGGAAAGAGACATTTAGCTTGCATTAAATTACGAGTTGCGTTCCTTAGCCACGTTTTGAGAGACTCTATTGGCTTTTGGGCATCGGTGAGAGAACTAGACTAGCCGTGACTTAGACTACTACTAGGCTGTCCTTGAACTTCACCGCTCACTGTTTGGCATCACTGCTTCACTCATATCGTGATTCTTGCTCCTTATCCTCTTGATTCTGTCTTCATCCCTTTTCCTACTAGGTGCCTTATGCGATTTTACCTCAGTGGATAGGTATTTCGGTGAATTTGGAAAAAATATTAAGGAATCGCTCCTGGTTTTAATTTCCACCTCACACGAGGAAGTTCAACGTTTTCACCGTTCACAACGAAACAGTCCGCCTTTATAATTAAATCTGCCAAAAAATGCAGGTCACATATTCTGCTATTGGCCGACAATTGCTTATCTTTTCGCGGAATGACTCTCGTCCATATCGCAAACAGATTCTTTTCTTTTGGCGGTGTAAAATTCGCCTACCGTCAGGTTTTTCTTCTGTAACCCGATTTACAACCAGGAATTAAACATTTTTCATGCCGGGATGAGTGGCTCAGACGGTTGCTCAAATACGTCAGCATCGTGTCGCTAGGTTTACTGGCACGTAAAAGAACTCCTGCGGGACTGAATTCCGGTACCTCGGCGTCTCTGAAAACCGTACAAGTAGTTGGTGCGGCGTAAACAACATTATTATTATTATTATTATTATTATTATTATTATTATTATTATTATTATTATTATTATTATTATTATTATTATTATTATTATCTGTTGTTCTGTTGCGACATCAGTATATATATCCTTCAAATGAATACGACTTATACTGTGTGGAATGCAGGGTGAGATAAAGACTGCCAAACCGATCAAGTCAGTTAAATAGTTACCATAATTAATGTAAAAGCCCTTTTGTTTTCAAGCATTTTAAAGGAAGTCAATAATAGCAACAGAAGAGCGGAGAAGCAGTGCTGGGAACCGAGGGGATTCCGTGGTAGGTACAATGTATGATATAATTTTATGGGAACCATCAAATAAACACAATACCATAAGAACAGGTGAATTCTAACAAAATACGTTACAACGCATATATTTTGATCTGAGAAAACATTTTTAACTCTTAGAGAACAGTAATACAGTAACAGTGACTAGAGTGCAGAATGTGGTTTTTTTCAAACTTGGCAACAAAGATTAAAAAATTTAGGCCAGAATCAAATTCACTTCCAGGGTGTATAAAAATCATTCTTCAAGTGAAAACATAGAATAAAAGAGGCATCTATGCTCGGAAATCCTACAGGAAAGGAAGTGGAGTGGCAGAGAAAAGGGAGATAGAATCCTGCATAAGAGTATAGCTGCATTAAAAGTAAGAGAAATCACAGAACAGTAAAAGACGAAGATTACCGGGCGAGTTGGCCGAGCGGTTAGGAGTGCGCAGCTGTGAGCTCGCATCCGGGTGATAGTGGGTTCGAACCCCACTATCGTTAGCATTGAAGATGGTCTCCAGTGATTTTTCAGTGGTATTCTAACAATGCCAAGTCCCAGAGTACAAATGCCGCGGCTGTGGACGGCGTTGAACACTGTTCTGCCGTTTTCTGTTAAGTTTGCACACTCCCCATTCCCATCAGTACCACATAACAGGGATCAAATTGATGGAATACTATGATGAAGCAGTATGTCACGTACCAGTGGTTATCATAACATCTGTGATATTCAGCCAAGCTGTTCTACTCACGCGACACGCAGCAGTAATGACATCTATCCGATGAGTGGGAAGTGATAAAGCACATCACAACAAACAGTAGTCAATGTAATGCTATTATTAATCAACTTTAAGGGCTTTCGATATTGTAGACTTTCACGTTCTTTCCGACTCTGTGATATCAGGACATCGAATGTAACGGCAGTCGTTCCTCCTTTAACGACTCCCTCCTGTCTTCTTATTCCCTCACGATTTTCTTCTCATTTTAATAATCACATTTTTCCTTGTGGATACAAGGATTCAGTTCTTCACCCTACGATGTATGTATGTTCAGTCCGTCAGCGATGCCGCTGGTGGGATCCTCAACAGCTCTGCCATCAGCTGTCATAGATGGCCTAGGCATCACTGAAGAGGCGTACTAGGGAAATGAGGAGTGAGGTAGTTTCCCGTTGCTTTCTTCATCGAGCCAGAGTTGCTATTACATATCAGTCTGCCAAGCCCACAGAAATGCATACACCAACCGACCCTATGAGCAACATTTTCACACCATTCATAGCAGGGACGGGCTGCATAAGGAATGGCGTTACTAGCATCGCTCATACTTCAGTCACTTTCATATTGTCAAAGCCAAGGATAAGACAGAGACAGATCTATGAAAGTAACAAAATTGCTCTAGCCTATACCAGAAGACATATTGCACTGCAAACACTAGGTTCTGCCAGCAAAGGCATTCACCTTACGATAGTCACGACAAAAACTATCTCTATTGGCAGCTATCAGGGCTGTAAACTATTTCCATCTTCGGCGTTAATATACAGTAGATTAAGCAACACGAGTCTGTATTAATGAATATCTCTGTTACAATGACCAGTCCGGTAAAACTATACAGGACATAACTGATCGGAAATTGTATTGTCTATAAATGTTATTATACAATATTTACTGATAGGACCGCAAATAATATTTGAGAAATACACTTTAGGCTAAACAAAAAAATTTCCCAGCGTGAAGAAAAGTGGTCATAACCTGGACTGTAGTAATTAATTCTCCGATTTCAACTGCATAATGGAGGATATTTTAGTTGATGTAGGGAAAAATTGCCCAAATTTGAAACATACCTATGTAAAATCCCCCACTAGTAGTTGGAAATGGTGAAATATATCAAGATCAGAAGTATCCCTTGCGAGATTCGGGATTTCAAGCTTATCCTTACCAAATTTCAGCTCAATCGGCTCTAGTAATTTTAGAGACTAACCGGGACAAAGAAAAACCAAACAAACAACATCTCATTTTTATTAATAGTATAGTTGAGAATTATTGTATAATATACGTAGTGGAGTCATTAAGCTAGTGTCGCTGTGGTACAACACAGCGGAGAGTTTTCACCACGGGATGTTGCCGTCACAGTTCTTCGCTAGTCCCAGCAAGAGACAGTTGTGTGCATATATTATAAGCAGAACTACGGTCTCTGTTGTGAAGGGTAGTTGAATATCAGTGGCGGAATTGGGAATGTCGTGGTTTGAGAAACGGGAAATTTCAAGTTCTGCCAAGAATTAGGCGAATCTACAAGCGAAACGTTTGAGATGATCAAGTCGAAATCACCCGTATCACGGTGACGTGAAGAAGATGCGAAAAGACAGGTCAAACAACTATGTGATCCTTGAACTGTTAGCGCCAGTCCATGAACATCCTGATTGTAGTACGTACATAGGTGTACAGTGTGTTGCGTACACTGTAAACGCCAGTCCAAGGAGTTATTGACTGTAGTACATGAGTGTACGCCGTGTTATCTACACTGTAGGAGCCAGTGTACGTCGAACTTTTTGACTGTAGTCGTATAAGTTTTACTCTAAGCCTGGAAGAATATTGGAATTCCATCAGGTGTATAGCAATAGATTATCGGTCGAGTAAGGAATGACAAAACTTGCAGAAAGTACAAAACGTTGTACCAGTGGAGATAGCTATGTTGTTCCAAGGAAAGGATTGTCCTGGGAGTGATACAAGATCCGCATCGCAGATAAAGCTAGGAAGGGAAAACACATTTCTAAAACAGAGGGCAGATAAAATGCAAATACGAGCCGTGATAAGGATGCTTTTTAATGTTGCATGACATCAACATATCACTGGGATATTCTTGATATTGAAATTATATGTTAGCTGGAAAATAGGTCGGCTGTAAGTGATTCTGTATCTCGTGTCGAACAATATTATGATAAAATATTTATATTACACTTAAGCGCGAATAGGCAAGATATTCATCTCATCGTGTATGGATCTCTCACTGGACTACATGCACGATACAAGGTGTAGTTACGCTTCAAGGGAACTTGAGTACAAACAAACCATGGAAGAATTTCAAATCTCGTAAACGCAAACAGACGGTTCCATATTACCACGACAAACCTAATTTGGATTAGTTCAAGAACTTTTACCTTTCTATTTTCAGACCTCTCCGTTAGAGACACGTCTGCTCAAGTGAAAACTGTTGAAAACAATAATGGCCATGTAGCGTAGTTGGTTGATGTTCTTGATAGTACGATATTCCAGATCCAAGGCTAGTATTAAAATCCTCAACAAGGATAGTGATAAAATTCATATCAAAGGCTAGTTCTAAAATTCAGATCAAAGGCTAGCACTGAAATCCTGATTCAAGGCTAGTGCTAACATTCATATGAAAGGCCAGTACTAAAATCCTGATTAAAGGATAATTCGCAAATTCAGATTAAAAGCTAGTACTAAAATCATGATCCAAGGCTAATTCTAAAAATCATATAAAAGGTTAGTGGAACAATTCAGATCCAAGGCAAGTACTAAAATTCAAATTGAGAATAGTGCTAAAGTCAAGATCAAAGGGTACTACTAAGAACCACTAGAAATCACCTTTCCCTTTACGAAAATCAAATGACCTTAAATATGTCTCCCGGTCAGCACTCTCAATCAACGGCTGCTAATTTCGGATGGTAAACAGCCATAACACATTGCCTGCACGATATATATATATAGTTACACTTCCGTCTAACATTCTGTCGCGTCACGGTACACAAATTTTCGGAATGACCTATAGCCATGTGACATATTTATGTCAAAATACATTATTATTATTATTATTATTATTATTATTATTATTATTATTATTATTATTATTATTATTATTATTATTATTATTCAGGTAGAGGATTTCCTGTTTGCAAACGGTTTAACGTCTCACTGATTGAGGTAGTCTTTTGACGAAGTTGGGATGGTAAAGGGGTAGATATTGGAGGGAAGCAGCCGTGGTCTAACTGAAGGTGCAGTTCTAACATGTGTCAGGTTGAAAAATGGAAAATCAGTGAAGATCATCTTCAGAGCTGTGAGTTGTGAATAAAGAGACGGTAAATTTAAAACTACCATCAAACTGATGGATATGCTACCCATACCACGCAGCCGAATCGCTCGTGAACGCCAACTCGTGCTCCCAGGTTAAATGCCACTGGAGCATGCCCCTCGTAGTTCGCCCCGTACGTTTGGCGGGGGATGTCGTCGATGAATTCTACTGCCCCTCTCAAGGGCCATATTTTCCAGCAGGCAAAATCCTAGCAGGCTTCTCTTTATATATCCAGATCTGATCCATCTAGGTCGAGAAAAATGTTAGCTCGTCTATCATTCGGACATTCATTCATTAGAGCCATAGTGTAAAATGATGTTTTAAAAGCACCCTCGTGTCCGGCAGACGTCGCTGTTTGTGAAATACTGTGTACACTATGGCTGGTCTCGTTATTGCGCTACAGGGGTAGCAGGTGCCTTCTCCTCTCTCCAGCAGATTACGTCATCTGTTATCATTTTTCAGCAATCGCATAGCGTAGAGCGGAATAAAAATGATAGACGATCCCATAAGATTTGTCTACCACTAGTTAGGGATTAAACGACGGTAGTAGTGCAATTCATACAAAGTGAATTTTTAACATACGTATCTACAAACTGCATTATAATAATTATAATAATAATAATAATAATAATAATAATAATAATAATAATAATAATAATATTATAATAATATAATAATAATATAATAATAATATAATAATAATATAATAATAATATTATAATAATATAATTATTATTATTATTATTATTATTATTATTATTATTATTATTATTATTATTATTATTATTATTATTATTATTATTATTATTATTAATTTCTTATGCCCGACTAAGGAGTGCGATTGAACTTATTTAGCCGATATCGTTGCCTTTTTCTTCTCCAATAATCTCTTCATCTTCTCGCTGTGGCTTTTCTTGCTATCTTCTGACCAGGTTTTGTTGATGAAAGTGCTTGGTTGGTGTGTAAAGCGGTGATTGTCGAGTAATTTTCTGAACTTCGATATGTCTAATAAAATGTTATCCGTGATTCCTATTTCCTGAAGATCTTTTCAAACTTCCTTGCAAGAAGCGATACTATGACTCGTTTCGCATTATATCGCCTAGATACTGCAGTTTTATTCTTTAACGGTAAAAATAAAGGAGCTCAAGTTGACAACACATACGTCGAAGGACTTCTTCGTTGGATACAAGTTGGACCCACGTAATCTTGAGCATCAGAAGACAATCTAAATACCGCTCTATATACTTTATCACGTTCCTTGTTTCAGATAGACTTTTATAATATACAGTACTTCGTCATGAAGGCACTTATAAACAGGGAAGTAATCCAAATATATCGAGTTACATAGATATAACGATTTTTCATCATGAATTCAACTTCAATTTACGTTTCACAGAAAAATTTGTTCCGCATCCTCAGAAGAAAATCTTGACTGTTTACGAGGAAGACTTCACCATAATGAAGGTTGAAGAAGGCTTTACTGTTGGTCTATAGTAAGTGGTACTCTAATTCGTCACCAGATGGCTCACTGTGCGCTAGCATTGCAAGCGGGAGGTAGGGACACCCTCTAAGCCCCAACTAATACTTTTCTAGTTACATTGCATGTGCGTTGCGAAGTAACAGATAGGTCATCATACGTATCAGGGACTAATGTAGTATGGAAATAGAACTTAAATAATACAATAAAGTACATACAAGACGCCCAGGATAGGAGAATAAAACAGAGCCCAGGAATAGAAAACAGCTGTGTAGAAAAAACAGAGGATAATCCGTGAGTCGGTCGAGGGGGGTTGCATGACAGGTATGTACAGAAGTACACACCTTATGAAGGCATGGCGCTTAACACACAGCTTGAAATGAACAATCTATTGAAATATTCACAGTGGTAAGGATATTCAGAATTTAAAAGCTAACAACATCCATTTCACTTTCCATTTAATCAATTATCCGCAAGGAGCTTCAAAGTATGGAATACTTCTTATCGTTATTCTATTCCTAGCGTACTTTCTCTTAAAACAGTCATCACCACCGCGACCATCTTCCCAGCGTTGCCTCCCTGGTACTGGATTATTTTGTGGGTCAATGAATGCCTATGGTCTTGGGCGTTGTTTGGCTTCATACCGACTATTGTTGTCTGAATGTATTGCATTTATCCAGCGCTGCTTCGAACTCTGTTTGTTCGTTGACTTTCGACATCGAAATGGAGAAAGGAGCTGACAACTGGACCAGATACGGTGGTATCGTAGGAGGCGTTTCTCCCTCCTTTTCCCCGCAACTGGCGCTATAGCTTTCGTTGCTGAACTGTATCGTTGCGGGCACGTTTGGTAAGGGAGAAGTCAATCATCCAGCAAAGCATTGTCTTTTCCATGGCGTGTCGTGGCATGCAGTGATTTTGTTGACTTGTCGGCATTTAAATCCACACTGCGCAACTGACTCTACTACTAGCCGCTTAACGTCGAGGTAACTGATATAGGATTTCATCGATAATTGAGTAGAAAGTAAATAGGAAGGAAGGGCCGTGGCCTCAATTAATTTAATTGGTATGAAAATAGGAAACGATAGAAAGCCATATTGATGTCCGCCGACGGTAGGTTTCGAACGCACCATTTCCGAAATGAAAGCTTACGGCTGTAAAACTCGTATCATGTGTGGAATTAATGAATATTATATAAGACGCAAGTAAAATTAAGTTATAATGGGTAATAATAATAATAATAATAATAATAATAATAATAATAATAATAATAATAATAATACCAGGAGGTACACCTCACCCCCGTGCATTTAAATAAAGCGCCTAGAAGAACGCTACCTATCATATAAAACTTGAAACAGCTAGTGCATGAAGTTGAGACATTGATCAGAAGATGCCACTACTAATATTAATGTTATTTTAAAGTTTCCTAAACTGACTATATTTCGTTGTTTTGTTGTATCACTGCGTTAAAGAAATTTGGACGTTTCTCCATAGATGTCTCTATGTAAGAACTGAGGTCATGCACTCTGGTGCAATGTGAAATAACTAGATGTCTAAAGAAGTTTCGTGTTTATAGGTTTTCTTAACTGAAGTGACTTTTCTTATTTTTGGTACTTCAAGGTTTGCAACACTTCTTATTCATCCCGCCAGCTTTGAAATCTGGCCAATCACCAAATTTCTGTACTTATTTTTCAGCCAAATAAACGTTTCTTGTACCTATTTTATCCGCCAATAAAAATGAGAGGGTGTGTCCGGATTTAGTCCAGAACCTTCTCGAAGCTTCCCTTCGGGCATAAAAGCTGTGGATTTTTCGAGCTAACTTGTCTTATTAATCGTCGAATTTCTGAGTGTGTGTTAAGGCAGGGAGAGGGTACCTCAATCTTAGGCAGGCAGAACATCAGCTAAGATAATGGCCAACAGTTTTCCCATCTAAGTAGTTTTCTCCGCCAGCTGACCCGAGGGGAAGGTTCTAATCCTTAACTATCTAACCGCCTGTTTAATGAAATGTAAATTTTCTTCTTTCTAATGTAAAATTGTAAATCGAGGATAGAGAGTGCGTTACCCTCTAGAATTCCCCTTCAAATTAATCTTGAGGTGACTACGATTTTGTAACTGTTTTTCTCTTGTAAATCATATCCTGTCTAGTCACCTCAGCAGTGTGGGATTAGGCTCTTCATCGTCGGGATGCAAGCCCAAGTAGGGTTTTAAAACTTGGTTTTCTAGGAGCGCAAGTGTACGCCTTCATACATTTTGTGTTTGGGGCCAGTAATTTTATCTGTTCCTTTTCGTGAAGGCCCGGTAGTATGGGTATTAGATACCACTGTGCAATATAAAAGGTAATCATTCTGGCGTTGTAAATTGTAGGTTGTGCCTAAAGAGCCCTAGAAATGTAATTTTATTGAGCAAAGAATCTCTAATCTCTAATGTAACTTAAAGGTTGCCTGAATCAGGCTGTAAGGGTTTTGAGCACAGTCTCCCCTTTGAAGTTGTAGAGCCTGTAAGCTCTTCTCTGGTTATGTAATACCTAATTGTGTAATATTGAGTGGTGCCTTTTGAAGGCCGTAAATTGTTACCGTTGGAGCAAAGTGCTCTTCAAACATTTGTATTTTGAGAGACACCTCTCCTTTGCTACCTGCCTATCATAACAATTTGAATGTTGGGTCCTTTGTAAATTATGAGCTGGAAGCTCAAATTGTGACTAATCTTTTCTGGTTTTTCCATTTTTTTCTACTTTGTACCTGACTACCTGTACCTGATATATTGTTTGTTAAAATTTAATTTCTGAAAAGAAATATAACCTTTATTTTAATATTTCGACTCATTTTTGACTATCATAGATAGACCCATTCCATCCCGCACCTTTTTTACCTCTGCGTTACAAGAAACCCCCCGGAATAATAATAATAATAATAATAATAAGAATAATAATAATAAAAATAACAATAATAACGGTTCTGTAAACTTATAATGTGGACGGAAGTATAGCAGAGTCTTATAAAACTTTCATCTTCAACTGTTGAATATTGAAATATAACAAGAAAGAGTTACAGAATATGAAGTAATGACCGTAGGAAACTTCGTGAAAGAAGACTTAGTGGAGTATGCGTAGTGATTAATATTCAGAACATTGAGAAAAATCTGTTTAAATTTAAATAACAAAATAGTCAATCGCTTTTTTGCAAACTTCACGATTATTCTTGAAATTTTAAATAACGTCATTTAAATTTCATGCATGTGTTATCTGTAATGGCACATCTAATCAAAATATTCATTGCAAAAGCTTTATATCTCCGTTTGTTATGTCAGACAGGCAGATCCATTCTTGCTGAAAAAATACCATTCTCTCTTGTCTCCATTATTGAAATAATTTTAAGTGAATGTTATGTTTGTACCGAAAGTTCTCTGCGGCGCTCTTAGTCGAAGTGAAGCAAGCATATTTGAATGCAGTTAAGTTTTCTGTATTCATAAAATTCCTCTTTATTTCTTTTAGAGTTTCTCAGTGACTTAAGTTATTTTATCCGAAAATTTCGAAATGTTATCTTCGTAGAACATGGATTATTAGATTCTTACCGGGCGAGTTGGCCGTGCGCGTAGAGGCGCGCGACTGTGAGCTTGCATCCGGGAGATAGTAGGTTTGAATCCCACTATCGGCAGCCCTGAAAATGGTTTTCCGTGGTTTCCCATTTTCACACCAGGCAAATGTACCTGTACCTTAATTAAGGCCACGGCCGCTTCCTTCCAACTCCTAGGCCTTTCCTATCCCATCGTCACCATAAGACCTATCTGTGTCGGTGCGACGTAAAGCCCCTAGCAAAAAAAAAAAATAGATTCTTAACATTCTTAACATTGTTAATATTCTGTATGCATTGAATAAAGCGGGATTCTGATACATTCAATATTGGAGAGGAAGTGGTAAGAGTAGTAATGGAAACTAGACGCTCTCGTGAAATGTTCTGCCATCGACCAATGACCCGTGAGGATTCGCACTACCTTGGTGGAACACTGTGTTACTCAAAAGTCGATTCTGTTTGAGCGAGGCACGTTAGGGATTGTTTATCGCAGTCGGCAGAGGACAGCAGGGCGAGCGGGGGGGGGGGGAGTACTGTGTGCACTGCCATGTAGTACTGAGTGCAGTACTGTTTGTTCACTGCTATGTAGTACTGAGTGCAGTACTGTTTGTGTGCTGCCATGGAGTACTGACTGGAGTACTTTATGTGTGTGTGTGTGTGTGTGTGTGTGTGTGTGTGTGTATACTGCCTTGGAGTATTGAGTGCAGTAATGTTTGTGTACTGCCATGTAGTGCTGAGTGGAGTACTGTTTGTGTACTATCTTGGAGTACCGAGTGGAGTACTTTATGTGTGTGTGTGCTGCCTTGGAGTACTGAGTCGAGTAATGTATGTGTGCTGCCATGGAGTACTGAGTGGAGTATTGTGTGTGTACTGCCTTGGAGTACTGTGTGGAGTACTGTGTGTGTAATTCCATAGAGTACTGAGTGCAATACTGTTTGTGTACTGCCTTGGAGTACTGAGTGGAGTGCTGTGTGTGTACTGCCTTAGAGTGCTGAGTGGAGCACTCTAAGTGTATTTCCATGGAGTAATGGGTGGGGTACTGTGTGTGTGTGTGTGTTCTGCCTTGGAGTACTGAGTGGAGTACTGTGCGTGTGCGTTCTGCCTTGGAGTACTAAGTGGAGTACTACATATTACTCATTACATGAGTCACTCTTCACCGACAGGGAAAAATAAATTTTAGAGAACAAATCCTGACTTCCACTAGACACTATGCTACGCTATATTGAAGTACATAAGGATGAAGAAACGAGCAATACCATTTAATATAAATCAACGGAGCCTTAGAGTGAAAGGAACCGCTGTAAAGACGACAAATGATTAAATGAGCAGTCACAGATTTAACGCGCAACAGCAACTATTGATACACCACTGGACACAAACAAGGATAATGTATCGCATTTTAAACACGTAGTAGCTTTCTTCTTCTAAGTAATTATGGAGATGCGGCGTTCTGATTGAGGAATAGTTGAAGATTCTGAAAAACCACCTAGTGCCCAATCATGCAGATATCGATCACCTACGTAGTACTGATATACTTCAATCGATAATTCTGTCTTCCTGTATTGAATATAATCTTGTAGCGACCAACTTCAATCTCCGCGGAAAGTGGTCACGTGAATGGAGAGAGAGTCGTGTTGTCGTTCATCACAGAACGGGTGCGCCCCGCATTGATCATCCTCGAGAGATTTATTCTATATTAAATCGGATACAGACAACTCGTGGGGTATAAGGGGCACTTCTGTATAAATGGGAAATCTCGTTATTTTCGCTGTTATATTTGTACTCTAGATATTAATTAGATTGTATCTGCATGCATGTCTTACGAATAATAAATAAAATAAATAAATACATCAATAAATAAACTTCCTTGCATGGGCTGCTATCTCTACTGGAGATTGGTAACCGTCGTGTGAATATGTTGCTTGTTCAGTGCTGACACTGTTTCGAATTATTCATTTTGTTGTTGACCCTCACTCCGGTTCCCAAAAAAAATCCTTTTTTAAAATGTTTGTATATCCTCCTGAGACTCGGAACACTATTTAATGAGGTAAGTTTGTATCAAAGTATAGTTTTTGTACTAAATAAGCCACTATTCTCCTCGAGAAATTAGATAAGAAGTGTCTGTCCTCCACATTTGGCTCATATCACATGGAGAGTTGAAGTTCTTTTCACCGAGCTCGATAGCTGCAGTCGCTTAAGTGCGGCCAGTATCCAGTATTCGGGAGATAGTGGGTTCGAACCCCACTGTCGGCAGCCCTGAAGATGGTTTTCCGTGGTTTCCCATTTTCACATCAGGCAAATGCTGGGGCTGTACCTTAATTAAGGCCACGGCAGCTTCCTTCCCACTCCTAGCCCTTTCCTGTCCCATCGTCGCCGTAAGACCTATTTGTGTCGGTGAGACGTAAAGCAACTAGCAAAAAAAAAAAAAAAAAAAAGAAAGAAGTTATTTTCACGGTATAGGATTATCTCTCTGTACTGCAGTTTACTTTAACTAAAAATTCTAGACTCTTATATATGATATATATTAACTAACAAATCTAGTACCGGACTGAGTGGCTCAAACGGTCGAGACGCTGGCCTTCTGACCCCAACTTGGCAGGTTCAATCCTGGCTCAGTCCATGGTAATTGAAGGCGCTCAAATACGTCAGCCTTGCGCCGGTAGTTTTACTGGTACGTATAAGAACTCCTGTAGGACTAAATTTCGCCACCTCGGAATCTCCAAAAACTGTAAAAGTACTTAGTGGGACGTAAAGCCAATATCATTATTAACAATTCTAGTCATTCCTTTAATCACTTAATCATTAGAATTTCTTTCAGAATAGCAGAAATATAAATTTACCAGAGCGATTGACATTGAACTTGGAAACTTCTGGTGGTTCAGACTTGTTTCTACTTTAGCAACCATGTTTTGGAGCGAGACAGTGAATTGACATTCAAATCGCACTTAGGTAGATACGTATCCCAACAATTAAAACACAAACGTGTACTTATATGCGTGTTTTTTACGGTGTGTTTGAATTATTAGTACTTCAATGTGATTTAACAAGTTCTCCTATGTTGTCCATTTTAATCTACTGACGATTATTCCCTTATAATCTTAGTTTATAAGTTTTGAAATTTGTTTCGTTTGTTCATGGACGTCGCTGCTCCTGTATTTGGTAGAAAATCCATCAGGAGTTGGCGGAAGCTAGAGAAGGAGTGAAGGAATGTCTGGTCGTGCGTCAGGTAAAACAGTCGCAATAGTTTTTCTCTTCTTATTCTGAAGTAGAGCTGCCTTTTTAATAGAAGATCCGAGAGTCGAACTCCCAATAACCCTACAATTTAAATCCTGAACATTGATGGCTGGATCGAGGTATAACCAACATAGTAGAGCAATGGAGGAGCTGTAGATCCAAGGAAGTTGTGGTGATTATTGTTTTAAGAGGAAGTACAACTGGGTGAACGTTCTGAGTTCAGATAGGAAACCTGATACAAGTAATTGGAATCAATGCCAGACTCAGCTAGGTCATGAACGCACATTCTTAAGCTGAGAGCGCCAGTCCCTCCCACCCTTTTGTTTGCCTCGTGCGACAGGTAGGAGATACTGTGAGTGTATTTTATAACACCATCAGGCTGATCACGCGCTTCCTGCAGGCTGTCCCTTTGGACATAATTCGTTTCGACAAACCAAAGCCTCTAACTGTTAGCTATGATATTTTAATCCCCAGAAGTATTTAGATTTTTGCTTCACATACACTCCATGCTGGGCACTTCGGGCGTATTTTTAGAATATTTAAGTTCATAATTGTCTTCTTCTAGGACTGATTCCTCTTTCACGAAATAGCTCATGTGAATAAAAATAATACTTGTAGAGATACAGGTGTTCACCTTTCGATATTTTTTCGCAGATATCCTCAGCAACGTTATTGTCAAAGGTGTTAGGATTATAAAAGTAACTAGGGGACCCGTGCGAGAAATCTCGCATGTTCGTAAAGTATGTGGAGTAGCCCCGAGTGGACTACTGGTGAACTAAGGAATACACACATCAGTACAATATTAGACAGTCTTACTTACCACTTACTGTTATCTTAGATTTTTTAAACATTTATTGTATCCACTTCAACGGAAGCAAATGAAAATGCATTAAAAAACTGGCGATTGTTCCAGAAGTAATTTTTGGTTTCACTATCATTCTTTCCTTAACTGATAATTATAGCATGTTATAATGACATACAACAGGCGTTCCAGTGGCCAAAATGTGAAGTGGAAAGCAATGATGATGCGTATTTTACTACAGCACCAGTATTTGCATATCGCACACTTCGTACAATTTTTTAAAACTCTTGTTTTCAAGAAATTATCAATTCGTCACTGCTTTCTTTTGAATGTTCATTTGTCACGGTCGGTTACTTGTGAGTGCCGCAAAAGGGATCTATACTACTCAAATAAAATTTATGATTCACTGGAGGCGTGAAGGAGACAGTTTAATTCCATATAATTCAAGGTCTCATGTGGTATCTAGCCGAGTGATTTATGCAAATAAATTTTGAGGTGGTACAAGAGGAAACATTTTTAGAATTAAATGAAATTGCAGATAAAACTTAGGATAAAATGTCGAACGAAGTGTTGCATCACGCTCAACGTACAAATTATGTCGAGTCCGCTGAAGGAGTTAATGGACTGTGAGTAGGACGAGTTAATTGGTTCGTTTGTTTTATTGCTGTAAAGCAGAACACTCTTTAACATGATGATTTATTTCAATGTGCCATATTGTAACTAATCAAACATCAAAATGTAGTAGGTGTCTCTGTGTCAGTGCGACATAAAGTAAATTTAAAAAATCAGGGTTACTATTACTTTGGAGAACTTCCTGAAATAAACTTTGTGACACGTATATTATAAGTTTCATATGTACAAATATTGAACAAGTCCACGCACGTATCTTCGGGCAACGTTTTGATGCAGTTTGGTAATATAGATAAAATTTATATATAATAATTTTAACAAAGGGGACGGATATATACTAAGTAGATAATGGCCACCCTGTATAGTTGACTTTTCTGGAGGCCCTTAAATGAATTACGTTTCTGGCAGGGCCTCACTCTGTTGCCTCGGGTTACAGTAGAGTGATAGTTGCCACTAACACCTTTTTTATTGCTCTGAAGACGATCCTGGTTGCAAGGTTCGAAAGGTATCAATTTATAAGTATTACAAGACCTAACGTCCTGAAAATTTTGTATTATAATGTTATTTAGTGGCCGTCAAAGTTTGCGTCTTAAGATAAATAAAATATTCGCCTCATGCTCGGGCGTCAGTTGAAATCTTAATCTAATCAAAAGACATAGAGATAAATAAATAAAACGATTAACTGAAATGTCCGTAATTTGAGCGCCAGAGTTCTCAAAAATTAGATCCCTCGAATTTTGGTTGAGCATGATCATTCTTTCTCTCAGAGCTTGCACATAAATCTGCGAATTGGTACGTCTCCTACGGGCCTTATATAACACTCTGAATACGGTTAAATATGTTGGAACTGCAGATAGGTTCCCCAATAAGTTCTCCGCGGATTATAAAATAACGAACTATAATCTGACTAGTATAAGTGCATGAGCACTTCGTCAATGCACAAAACATACAATGCACACTCAGATCTTTATCAACATCTGAAACGCTCCCCATGTACATACAATGATCCTATAATAAAAGCAGTGGGAAACGACAGTGAAACCGTACTACCAGTTGTAGGGAGCACAATGACTAATAATAAAATACAGACATATTTTCCATCACCGTTTTTGTGTATCAACACAAATTGACGTTTCTCACCATCGACTCATGGGACACCACTTTGATACTGTACCTGTTTATGCACGGACTCCACAACTATTTTAAAGATACTTTTGCTTGGACAATCTGCATATGCTGTTGGTCCATAGATTATTGAAAGTTGCCGTAAAACGAAGAAGACCAAGTATTGCACTACATCAGTACACCTGAACACGAGTTGTATGAGTCGGAGTAAATAAGCTAAAACACTGCTCAGTTCATAAACAAAACCAAACCAAACCCCATGGTACTACAGCCCTTGAATGGCATTGGTCTACCAAGCGACCGCTGCGCAGCCCGAGGGCTTGCAGATTACGAGGTGTCGTGTAGTCAGTACGACGAATCCTCTCGGGCGTTATTCTTGGCTTTCTAGATCGGGGCCACTATCGCATCGCTAGATAGCTTCTCAATTCTAATCACGTAGGCTGAGTGGACCTCCAACCAGCCCTCAAGTGCAGGTAAAAATCCCTGACCTGCCCGGGAATCGAACTCGGGGCCTCCGGGTAAGAGTCATGCACGCTACCCCTACACCATGGGGCCGACGCTCAGTTCATAATATTATCAAATAGTTAATAGTTCGCTGGACCGCGTCCTTCACACGCGTATACAGTCTTCTTCTCCCCCTCCGTCTCAGTATGTCCAAGCTCGTTTGTGTGTGTGTGTGTCCAATTACTGTACGAACGAGATATTTTCCACGCTAAGGTATAAAAATAGCCGTCTCACGACCATACCTTGAACTACTACTTTAGGATCCGAAGCTAGCTACTGGGCCGACGTAATGACTTCCAGAATCCAAACCTTGGATCCTCCTTCTGATTCACCAACATTTTCTCGGGAATTATTTCAAGATCTGGAAATTGCTCTGTTTACCAACTATGTGTACAAAATATACTAGTATCTAATATGAAGACCATTCAGATTCAAATATTCCTGTAATAATAATTGTTACCGTGTTTTAGCGGTAGGTAGAGGTGAAAGAAGGTGCGGGCGTGAACGGGTCTCAAACTACGGAATCAGAGTTAATGTAAAATTTAACAAGGTTATATTTTCTTTTTAAAATGAAGAAATAACAAGCATTGCAGGTACAGAGTAGCAAGTCAACAAAATGTAGGTACAATATTTACTGGATTTGGGCTCAGCGCCCTTACTTCACAATTCGTGGGCAATCAGCCCAACCTTACTTCAAAATAAGTTTTACCAGAGGGGCAGAAAACCCCATTCATGTTCAGGAGCCCTTGCTCCAAATTACACTGAAAAGCCTCCACGAGGCATGCAACACTCAATTTTCGAAAAAGAGCCACTCGCTCTCAACTTTAAGCCTCTCAAAGGCCACACCAAACTCCACCTTCAAGTTGTCCTCTCAGGACATAGACACAGGGGTAACATACCCAACCTACTGAGGTCAATTAAATGAAAAAGGATAATTACAATGACCTCTAAAGAAACAATTTGAGAGGAGGCGATCTGCACTCCTAATGTATTTGTTTCAAAACCTAATTTGGCTCTAGGCCACTGATGCAAGGGCTAATCCCATACTACGGAGGTGACTTTAGAAAAGAAACAAATTTACATAATGTTAAGGAAGAATAGGTTGAGAAAATAAGTTCACCTCAAAACAATATGAGTGGGAGCTCGAGAGGGTTAAGCACTCTCTATCCCAATATGTAGTTTAAAAGATAGAATAGATACAAGTTTCTTTACATTTTTAAGGAAGGTTACATAATGGAAAAACTTCGGACCCGCCCCGAGAGTTAAACTGCTGAGCTAGCAAAGAAAGAAGTTATTAATTGGCCATTATCTTGTTGTTGACCGCTGCCGAAGAAAGAGGCGCTTCCCGCCCCCTGCTATGTACTTTACACACTGAAAGATGGAACAGAAGTGGCCCGGAGACCCTAAAATCAGCAGTTTATATTCTCTCGCGGAAGGTTCGAGGCGTTAGGGGAATGAAAACACCCTCCCACAAACTCTTTATTGGGTAGGATACAGCAACATCTTCAAGTTGGGGGAAGATAGATCCGATTGGTCAGAAATTAATAAAAGAAATTCGGGATTGGCTAAATACAAAACAAGGGGAAAGAGAGGGGTATACAGCCAACTTAAACAATAACAGAAAGAAATTTAACAAGAAACAAACTTTTGAAATAAAAATTTCTCCAAAAAATAGTTCTTTCACTCCGCACTAGGGTGCGCTATTGTTGATCTTCAGTAGTGTCCTCTAGAGGAGAAAGTTCACACTTCTTACTACAAGCCAAACAAAAATACGTCGAAAATGACACAGTTCAAAAACTCTAAAATTTCCAGGTAGTGACATCTTCTGAGAAACTTGAAAATAAATACAGTCAATAAAGTTCAGACTTCCTCCAGCAGAGGAGTTTCAACTGGCGCACATTTTAAATTAGCGGCGTGGAGGTGTACCGCCCGGTACAATAATAATAATAATAATAATAATAATAATAATAATAATAATAATAATAATAATAAAATTACATTGTGATAGAGTGCGGGGGTGTGGTATATGTACCATCCCAGTTTCATTCAATGGATTTATGTACAGCATATTTAGCCCCTGTGGGTGGTGGAAGCAGACGAAAAATACACCCGCGGTATTCCCTGCCCGTCGTAGAAGGACGGCTAAAACGGGCGACCAAATACTGATAATATTAAAACCACGTGATTACTTGTGATGAGTATCATTACGTGCGAAACACCACGGGTCGACTTTACGTGGAACTAGTACCACCTTGCGAGGAAAACCCTGGGTCTACCTTACTTAGGAGCAGTACATTATGCGAGAAAGACTACGGGTCTGGACGTTGTTTGTGATGAATGTCATCGTGTGTATTCCACTGGTCGGTTCCATTGTGTTCAGAATGGGTCTGCGTTACCTATGAATAGTATCACCTTATAAGGAACACCATGGGTCTGCGTTGCCTGAGAGTAATACCATTACTTGAGGAACATAAGGGGTTTCTGTTGTCTGTGGGCGTTGCCATAATGTGACCCCGGAAAATTGCATAATTTTAGTCACTGTAGATAAAATCTTGCTTGACTTGTATTTTCCATGGAATTAATATAAAGTAATTAATAAAATACGACATGTCATAAACATCCGTAAATATGGCACTGAAAATATATTTTGATATCTAAAGATTCATGAGAGTGAAAATACGAAGCACTGGACTGTATCTAGCGTCTCGTACCGGCTTTCTAGTACAGCCCAGGGCAAGCTGTCTCTGTTACCTTCAATTGCATCTAGTTCAGCATCGATCCCTATTATCATATAGCAGTCATCACCATATCTCATAACGAGGTTTCCTGCAGGGATTCAGTGACGTCTCTTGTGTTACTGGTCTCTGTGAGTATTTGCCCACTGCAAAGGCAACGTGAACTAATTCCCGTTCGCCATAAACCTGGTCTGTAAACATTGTAAGTTATAATGATGAAAATACAAGTGAACTATGAAATACGTTTAATATCAGTATGGTTCTGTGGAGGCGACGTAATGTCCATTCATTAAACACCTGTGTTTTTTTCCGTGCGTCAGTATACACAGGTGGTAACATTCTCTCTGGGTTATTGAAGATCTACTTTGCTTTATGTCACGCGTCTTAAACTCACTGACAAAAGGAATTAAGAACACAGAAGATGATGTTCCAATTTGACGTATTTCGATACAGGTTGGTAATATGGAAGGGTACACAGTAGCGTTTCAATAATATGCATCGTCTAAAACAGCCACCAGTTTATAATATTTATTTCTCCATTAATATATCTATTTAGACCCTACTCATTTTCTTTACAAACATCATGCTTCTGACCTGGGGCTAACACACTTATTGACGTGTCATAGTCCAAGTGAATATAGAAAAATCGATGGACACACATAGCTCCAGGCCGGTTCAGGTTACTCAATGAAAATAATGCTCCAAGAGGCTTGGATATATACCGAGTGCACAAAAGTTATGGGAAATGGTGTTCCATTAGATAATGTGCCGTGTATGACCCCTGAGCGTTGCGGCTAGCTGAGGAGTAGCTGGGCATCCTGACAGAGGAAGCAGTGTCGTGAAGATGGCAACACGTCGGGAGTTAACGCACTTTGAACGTGGGATGGTCATCTGCGCACGACGCATGGGTCATAACATCGCGGAGATTACACGCGAATTCGGGTTTCCGAGGTCAACAGTGTCGAGGGTAGATCCTCAATAACGCAGAGAGAATGTTACAACCTGTGTATTCCGACGCACGGTAAAAACCACAAGTGTTTAACGAATGGACATTACGTCGCCTCCACAGAACCATACTCGGTGCTCGACGGGCTACTGTGAGTCAGATCAGTGCCAAGTTGAATGTTGGGAGTCACGAACCCATTTCTATCAGGACTGTAAGCAGACAACTGGACCGCATAGGCTTCACCTACCGACGATCAACTCATATCCTTTTGGTAACCCCTCGATATAGAGCTCAACGACGTGCATGGGCCTGCGAACGTATGCAAAGGACCATAGAAAATGGGTGACTTGAGGTACGGTCCGATGAATCCCAGTTCCAGTTGTATCCAATTGATGGGCGCTTGAGAATGCGGCGTATGCCTCATGAAGTTATGCATCCTGCGTGTCAGGAAGGTTGTGTCCAGGCGGGAGGTGGCTCAGTTCCGGTCTGGGCGGCGTTCTTATGTTCGCAATTAGGCAACATTGTACGGCTTCAGGGAGCGCTGACAGGTGCACGTTATGTGGACATTCTTTCAGACCATCTGCGTCCGTTTTTGGCCCTAGAGTACCCTGGTGGAGATGCCATACTTCAACAGGACAATGCACCATGTCACTGCTCTGTGGTGGCACGCAGGTGGTTGGAGGATCACTCCAGCGAAGTTAAATCCATGGATTGGCCCTCCAGATCCCCTGATCTTAATCCAAACCGAGCATTCATGGCCTGCTGTCGATGCTGGTGTACGCTCCATGAACTCCGCACCAAATACACAAGACGAGTTGTGGGTAGCAGTGCAAGATTCGTGAGTCCAGATCCCTCGAGAAGGATTCCAACACGTTGTAGAGTAAATGCCTCGCCGTATTGCTGCCGTTTTGAGGGAACGCGGAGGAGCAACTCGTTATTAACATCACATTCACTGTCCTGCCATGACTTTTGACCACTCGGTGTGCATGTACCTCGCGGATCTCGGTCAGCACTGAATCGGTTTCGTACAACAAATGGCCGATGTCCAAACTCTCCTCATAAGTGGGGCTTTCGGAGATCAGTTGACTGTGATTATGAAACTTCCTGTCAGTTTCGAGAACACATTGTTTCAGAACGTCCGCTGCGATCATATCAAGGACCACAAGCAGACGATGTAAGTTGTGCATCAACATTAATCAAGTGGCTGAATGATTTTCTTGTTCAAGTCCAGTGGAGCATCCTTATAATATTGTACATATAGTATACCTATTTCCTAAATATGTATAAAGACCTATAACCACACGCTAAATAAATAAATAAATAAATAAATAAATAAATAAATAAATAAATAAATAAATGAATAAATAAATAAATAAATAAATAAACGTGCCTACAACAAGAATCAACTAACACAGATTGAACAAGACTTCCAGAGGAACAACACACGGGACTTTTACAGAACCTTCAAAAACAATATAAACAAGTATAATTCAACAAGCTTACAGTTCAAAAACTCGGATGGTAAACTAGCTTACAATAACAAAGATAACTGGCAGATTCTAGCGAAATAATTTGTATCTTTTCCCAATTTTAAAATTTCAAAATCCACTTTTTCATTTGAAGATAAGATACACGTCTACTGAGATTCATCCCCTCAAATGAAAGAAGAAATTAAACAGATTAGTCAGTCCCTTAAAAATAACGAGGCATCAGGTGAGTACCCGACAACTGCTGAATTATGGAGGTATACAGGTGACAAAATGATTGATAAATTGATTGACATCATTAGCAAGATTTGGGAAACAGCGAAACTTCCACATGATTGGACTCCTGACTTGATTCACCCACTGCAAAAGAAAGGGGACAAAACGGATGCCAACAATTATCGTGGCATTTCCCTCCTATTGGTATCTTACAAAATTTTCTCAAAAGACACGGACGGAGGAAGGAAAAGAGCAGTGAAGACAGCTGTGGTCCTTAGCAGGCCGATACGAACAAAGGAGAAATAAACAAATTAGCTGGACGATGTACAGTTCGGCTATCGTAAACGTATGATAATGGATGATGTAATTGTCTTTGTAATCTTCCTTGGCATATGTGCTTTGCTGGTTATGTAAAATAATTATGAGCTACACTGGCAGAAGCTGTTTTCTTCCCTTGCTGCTATAACTACTCACTACAGTTCAGTGAGTTTGCTAGCGACCGTGGAATGAATTTAGGTACAGCCCCAGTATTTGCCTGGTGTCGAAATGAAAAACCACTGCATTCCATATTTAAGGCTGCCGAAAGTGGGGTTCGAACCCACTATCTCTCGAACTCAAGCTGATAGCTCCGTGACCCATATCACACTGCCATTTAATCGGTTTAATAAGATCTTACTCGATTGAGAATTCTCCACTGAGGTCTGGAAAGGTGAAACACAGCTGGCTGAACACGCGGGTTTGGAACAATTTTCGAAGTGTGACAGAAAATAATACCCTTTACATTGAAGTTTCCATATATCTGAGATTTAGAAAGAGCTCAGAAGAAGATATTTTGTTATATGTCATGACGGGAACTGAAATTTCAGTCGCTTTCTTTTAGTTCTTAACGTATTTGCGTAGAATGGTAAGGACGCATTGCTCGCAAATTTTCTCGATGTTTTCGGTGGTGATTCTGATCACCTTAAAGATAGCTGGACCTCGGAATTTTACGTAGTAATAGGTTAGAATGCAAACTATAGTAGGAATAGCTGTCTAGCCGCTCTTCCGTAGTGTAGCGTCAGTAACATCAATTCTAGGAGTTCTGATGGACCGTACCCCTAAAGTCTATGCAATACTCATAGCTTAACCGCTGATCGGGCTAGACTATACTTGTTACTTGCTTCAGTAACTTGAATTCTAACCTGTTACTGCATAACAATATGTGCTCTAGCTGATAGCGGTTGTAACAAGCTTAAGAAGTGGTAGGACGAATACAACCAATAATGAGGCGCACTCTCTGATTTAAATGGGTATATTTCCGCGGTGAACGTTTTATTCACTGTACTTGATTTATTTTATATTTATGCAACTTTATGATCATTATTTAATTTTGTACTTATTCGTAGAATAGTCAAAATAGACTCACCTTGAGCTCCAAATGCTTTGGAGATAAAATGACACCCAAAAATTTTCTTGGCGAATTTACCGAAAAAATCTAAAGCTCTTGTAGAATTACCACAGAAAACGTTTTCTTCATCCCGTGTTTCAGTCTATTCATAGCAAGTTGGTGACCGTAAGGGAGTATCTTTTCCCATTATGTATTTTCTGTTTAAGATTTCCCGTATTGTAGACATTGAAACACTGTCGGAAATTTCGCGTCCAGGATAATCTCCTCCCGTCTACTTTCTATCTTCCATTCTTTGTACAGCTGTACCAGGCTATATCTGTCATTTCGGAAGATGTGACCGATATAGACTGCTTTATTTAATTTCTGAGGTTTAAGATTTCATATGCATTTGCGGCATGATGGATTCTCTCCTGGTTGCAACGAATTGGTGACGTTTTCTACCAATAGGATCTCAACATACAAGAAAACTTGGGAATATAAGAATGTGAATGTAAACTGAAACATGTAAGTTGGTATGAAATCAATCTCGAATGGAAGAAAATCACACTCGTAAATTTTTTCGTAACAATGAAAAGCATAGACTCATGGGTATGGTTTTGAGCTTGAAAGGCGAGGGAGCGAGTTCAAGTTCTTTGGACGTTACCCTCTAAGTAGACTCTTACGACATTTAGGGGGTACAGATCATGCATCCTTTTATTCTTACATTCTAAACCTCGTAAATACTTTTCGTCCTCTACTTCCTTAGCATTTGACCTGTCTGATAGCAGGGTCCACTGTCTGGTACATAAATCAATTTTTTCTTTACATCGCACCGCGATGTTACAGCGACGATGGGACATGAAAGGCCTAGGAGTGGGAAGGAAGCGGCCGTGGCCTTAATCAAGGTACAGCCCCAGCATTTTCCTGGTGTGAAAATGTGAAACCACGGAAAAAAACATTTTCAGAGCTGCCGACAGTGGGGTTCGTACACATTATCTCCCGGATGCGAGCTCACAGCTCCGTGCCCCTAACCGCACGGCCAACTCGTTTGTCATTATTATTATTACTATTATTATAATTATTATTCGAATAACCCTTCTGAGGGTACGGTAAATCTACTTTGGTTACTGTTCTTTGCATTTAACTTTCTTCGTTTCAAAACTTCCTTCATTTTATGAGAATGTTGTTCCTTTTCCTCTTGAGTCCATTTTCTTCCAGTTGTTAATTTCTTTCTCTCCTAAAATCCTGCCTTTCGTCTTACTTCTCTGAAACGTATTCTGTTTTCTATCGTATCTATTTTAATTCCATGGTTTTTCATATCCTTTTCAATTTCAGTGAACCACTTTGGCTTGGATTTGTAACTGTTTAAGAAGTTGAAGATTTGTTTATTTAGTCTATTGTTATTCATTCTACAAATGTGTCCAAAATACTAGAGTCTTCTTTTCCCCATTACATATGTCAGTTTTTCAACTTTTAAATATAGCTCTCTGTATGATCGTAGTCTGAATTCGGCATTATTGTTTCTTATAGGTCCCAGTATTTTCTCAAAATTCTTCTTTTTCCTTTAATTCCTTTCTATTATTATTATTATTATTATTATTATTATTATTATTATTATTATTATTATTATTATTATTATTATCAGCCCTCTGTGTAGAGGTAGAGTGTCGTTCCCTTGTACTAAAGCCCTGGGTTCGGTACGAGATTTTGTCAATACCGTCCGGCTCCATGGCTAAATGATTAGCGTTCTGGCCTTTGGTCACAGGGGTCCCGGGTTCGATTCCCGGCAGGCTCGGGAATTTTAACCATCATCGGTTAATTTTGCTGGCACGGGGGCTGGGTGTATATGTCGTCTTCATCATCATTTCATTCTCATCACGACGCGCAGGTCGCCTACGGGAGTCAAGTCGAAAGACCTACAACTGGCGAGCCGAACTTGTCCTAGGACACTCTCGGCACTAATAGCCATACGCCACCTCATTTTTTGTCAATACCTTAGTTAGAATCGGTAAGAAGATTACGCTACTGACTTAGTTTACAAACACGAACACTTGTTGCAATGGATACAGTAGTATCGGGGAGTTGATGACGTTAATATACAGGTAGACCCGCAGACCCATAACATAGCGATGTTGAAAATAAAAGAAGGAAGGAAGCAAGTAAGAAAACAAAACTGAAAGCATATCCACCAAGAAAAGAATTTTCGGTTCTATTTGCGATATTGTGTGGAAAGGTACAGGGCCAACAAAATTATATGGTACACAGACATAGGAGAGAAACAATCTGAAAGATCAGTGATGGAATTATGAGAAACTTATCTACCAGACTCCAGAAATATACCAAATTTACCAAGAGTAATGGTAGGATAATTGAGCTGTCCTCTGCGGAGTCACTGTCTCAATGGCTGAAACAAAACGTGTCATCCTATGTTTCATGTTTATCACTTCATATGGGTCAAGTGTGTCAAAATGTTTAAGGACCTCGACATAAATACACAGTGCGAAAAGCTCTATATTACAGTCTTGGATTTCTTTGTTTGATGACTATCATATCCCATAATCCCAACTGGGAACGAAGCGGCACGCATCTAATTCCTCATTGATTGGTCGTTAATGCCAGCAGCGATTGTGTTTGTTGGAGTTAAGTGCCCGTTATATATGTGATAGTATGCGGGATTTATCTCCATCGCGCCAATAACTTTACCACCAAAATGTGAGCGGACCCATGCGAGTTTTAAAGAGAAGCGCTCAATTTACTGGACCTTTTTTTACTGGTGCATATTTTCCAATGATATAATCTGTGTATTTATGGTAAATTGTCATTATAAAGTGGATTTAATTGGTATTAATTAAGGCACTGTTTGATAACGTATGAAATTTTTATTAAAAATTTGCTGTTCAGAGCGTTTGCTCTGTAAGACCATTATATAAATTTTTAATCAACTTACTGAGTTATTTTTTGGGTAGAGGTTGTATTGCGTAAGGAAATATGTTAATTCGCCTGATTAGGCTGCAATCGCCCTATACAGCAAAGTCAGAGAAGTTGCCGGAATCACCGCAGATAAGGATATAGTAGCATTGTCAACTGTTTTATCTCGAAAACCCACACTGTCATACGTAATACACCTTTCGTAACTAGATACCAGTCGTCTCAGGGAAGGATAATGTTGACTGCGTCTGAACATAGAATCGCAGAAAGACATTTATTAAGCCAAATTCCGTTTACATGTTTCATGTAGATAGCGTTCAGTCACACAGCACACTGGACACCTTCCTCTACGTCAACGGATTTTTATTACGGCATCCAGTCCACCATCTTGTTGGATAAATTATAGCTACAATAATGGTAGTGTGTTCAATTATTCCTATTGCTTCTCTGACTGTCCTGGCGAAATACTGTGTAATAATATGTGGTATGTTTTGTTGTACCGGGCGAGTTGGCCGTGCGCGTAGAGGCGCGTGGCTGTGAGCTTGCATCCGGGAGACAGTAGGTTCGAATCCCACTATCGGCAGCCCTGAAGAAGGTTTTCCGTGGTTTCCCATTTTCACACCAGGCAAATGCTGGGGCTGTACCTTAATTAAGGCCACGGCCGCTTCTTTCCAACTCCTAGGCCTTTCCTATCCCATCGTCGCCATAAGACCTATCTGTGTCGGTGCGACGTAAAGCCCCTAGCAAAAAAATGTTTTGTTGTACGACTGTGTATCTGGAGATAGGGATTTGTAGAAAAGAAAGTGGACGGATACTTTTTCGGAGCAATAATCACATGTCTCTTGAGCATAGAACACATCTCGTAGGTATTAGAAATAAGTGAATGGGAAAAATTTAAGTTTGGAGAGATTTTCCTTTGACTGGATTCTCTTTTTGGTGAATGTAGTTGAATCGCACCACTTCCTTTCTTCACTGATTTGATCACATCTTTCAGAGGGTTTTGCGGGTGTGTATACCTCCACAGGATAGACGGGAGGAGTAGATATACTCGCTTGTGGTGCTCGGTTGCCTCACTTTCCTTACCTTGTACTGTATTCTCTTGCGTTCTGTATTCGATATTTTTTTTGCTACGGGCTTTACGTCGCACCGACACAGATAGGTCTTATGGCGACGATGGAATAGGAAAGGCCTAGGAGTTGGAAGGAAGCGGCCGTGGCCTTAATTAAGGTACAGCCCCAGCATTTGCCTGGTGTGAAATTGGGAAACCACGGAAAACCATATTCAGGGCTGCCGATAGTGGGATTCGAACCTACTATCTCCCGGATGCAAGCTCACAGCCGAGCGCCTCTACGCGTACGGCCAGCTCGCCCGGTTATATTCGATATTTTGAGCTTGTTCGATTTCTCTTGAGTCATTCTTTCTTCTTATTCCTGTTTGGGACAGATTTCACTGTTTAAATTAAGATATTAGTAAATTGTGCACATTTTCAGAAAGTTTACAATTATTTCACCATTTTTTACAAAACTAATCGAGTTTACTTACAAATACTATTACATACAACAATATACTTTGCGTAAAAAGTGAATGAAACTTCGCGGCACGTGTTATCATGTCGCGGTCCGGAGTAATATTAATTTTCTAGGGAAAATGGTCTCCGTAGAGGCGTTGTGCAGATCTCTCAAGTTGACGCCTTATAGGCGATGGGATGAATTCTAATATTCAAGGCGGCAGAAACGCCCAGCCACCAGGAAGGGGAATTAATCAATGAAAGTTAAAAATCTCGACTCCGCCGGAAATCCAACCCGGAGCTCCTTGGACCAAAGGACAGGATGCTAACCATAAAGCTATAGATCCGGATATTTTCTATGACGAGTCGAATATTTCAACTTGTTTAACTCGAGTAAAGGAATTGCTTGTTCTCTGGAACGTGAGTACAGAGATACGAACTGGCCCGGATATGCCCAAGAGTGATGATTCCTAATTGAAACATGAAACTGGTTATTATCTTTCTTCTTTCGCATATTATTGAGACATTTGCTTTTGGTTTAGTACGTATGTTACCGAATTAGTTTATTGCAAAGACTTGAGGCTATTAATTGGTTTAATTTTCAGAATAATTAAGGATTTGTTTTGTTTCATCATTTATAAAATGCTTTTTTTTTCAACTAGGAACCAGTGTTTATTTAACATGTGCGTAATTTCTGGCAGAAAACCAATGATTACTATCTGAATGCTATGAATATGGTTAGTTTCATTTTCATGCATAAAATTAGCAACCTGCGTATAGAGCCTCAACATGAATTCGAGTAAAATCTGTGAATACAAAAAGCATTCGAGTTCCGGTACGAGTAATTGCTTGGTCGACTAACCAGCAGGAGTTTGTAGAGGTTCTGAATATGAGTAACCTGTTACAAAGAATTAGACGAAATTTTACCACACGCTCTGACCTCAGATTTCACCACAAAATGCCGGATTGGCGCGCCACTGACAGTTGTGCCATCTGACGTTCAAAGGTATGTGAGTAGACTATTTTAACCTTCCTTTTTACAAGCCTGTTACTGTATTTTTTGTAGATTTCATAGTTTCAAAATCATTCATTCATGGAAGTCTAGTGGATATTGTTTGGACGCACGGATTTTTCCCAATGGGAAAAGTACAGACTGTGTGACAGTTACCTGTGAAATATTGTCCCCAGTTATAATTATAATTTCAACAAGTAAAATTATAATTAATTCACAGAAAGCTAGTCTTAAAAATCAACCACTGATATTTTTCATAACAAAATTTGAAAAGAAAATGATATGTTTTCAGCATAGTCATTAAGTCTGCACACGATACCTTGTAACTTTCAAAATGATTTTCCCCCGTAATTTGTATTTCAGTTAGTAACTTCTAGCTTTACGAAAAATTTCCTGTACAAAATGATTGGTTCTTAAACTTCTCGTCACTAAACGGAATTACATTTTTCCATTTGCTTAAAAGAAACGCTCCGCAAGGACACTTGAAGCAATACCTTTGTTTAGTTTTAAGATCATCCTCAGAAGTGATGTATAATGTAGGATAAGTTTGAAGTCTTTGGAGTTCCTGAAGAGGTACGAAATTAGCATATCCAGCACTGGTAAAGCTACTCCCTCTGCTTTAGCAGACCGTAAAAAGGTGTCTTCATCATCATTTAATTTTCTTCCGTACGGTGAACGAGGATTCTGGCGTAAGTCATAACAACTCTCTTTTCTTCACATTTGCACACTACCATACAATGGTGATGTGTGCTAGAAACCATGACACTCATGGTACATGAGCGCAGCACGAGATGGCGGTGTATTGGACAGCGCACAGGGCGATGGGAATGCATTAGTGAGTCAGGCTCCGTGCAGAATGGATAGCAAGTACTGGAACACCCGCCATGCTTACCGGACTTGTCTCCGTGAGATGTTCATCTCACCCTCAAAGTGAAAGAGGGACACGAGAGGATATTGACAACGCTGTGAAACATGAGATTGCAAAATTCACACATGGTGAGGGGACTGAAAGCCGACGTCTCCCGCATCATTGACTACGGGTTGTGGACACTCTAGAGAACTACTCTGAGGGTTTACCGTAAAGAATACTGTAATCTCTGAGAACAAGGATTTCCTGGCTGACAGTTTCGTATCCTACACCTGTTAACCTACTCGGCATTTTTCATACATTCTACTGCACCTTATCCTCCCCACTCTTATACCTATATTTTCATTTGTCTAGAAGTTGCAGTGATTTATGCATCAACTTGCGTATATCGGTTGCAAGAATGTAACAATTACTAGAAGGTAACGATTGCCATTTTATTTCAAGAAAAAGAATAGAGTAAACATTACATTTTGTCAAAAGTATCGTTTACGAGTTTTTAAAACTATTTGACACTAGCAATTCGTTTAATTTTACTGAATTACTTTCCAAATCTGGAACGAAACTATAGATATACATAGGATGCGCGAGCAATATTTCGTATCCCAAAATGCTCTTCCGATCTATTATTCTCCTTCAGGTTGGTCACGGATCCCAGCTACAAAAGGATGTGTAGTCCATCAGAACTAAGTTTGATGTGTTCGTTTTCCTGTATTAATGTGTAAAAGAAAATGAATACTAAATGCATTATACTGTAGAATTGCGTAAATACTTCATGTAAATGTACATTTCTACAGTAGGGTGCAATAAGGTTTATATTCCAGTACATGTTGGCATAGGAATATAAACGCAAAGAACATTTTTTATAGTAATGTTACGAACAGGAAGTCTGAGAAAATACCAGGCAATTTAGAAAAAAAGGAGACTGAAATGTTATGGCCATATTCAAACAATGGGCAATGAAAGGCTTAGAAAAAATATATTTAATTATGCCTCCTCACTAAAACTCAAGAATGATATTGAATAATCGAAACTGAAAAAGACCTTCATGAAATAAGCATAGCATGCGAAATTATATGGGACAGGTCTAGCTTTTGGAACGTTGGTGAACAAAAAAATTTTTTCTGAGAAACTCAAGATGAGAACTACCACTGCGTGGACGGAACAAGAGAAGAAAGAAGAAAAACAGCGAGAGGATAAAGAGATTGGGTGAAAAGGAGAAAGCAAATTCATCTTCTAAATAGGTTCAATCGCGCTTCTTTGTTCGACACAACCTTTTGAAAAATAATGTTACAGGATCTACATCCTACTAACTACTTCACGGCTTTCGGAGACAAACATTGTCCTGATGGACTGCATATTCATGTGTGACTGGGAGGCGTGACCAGTCTTAAGGAAAATCATGGATAGGAAGAGCACTGTGGGATACGAATTATTCTCGCGCATCAAAATAACGGCTGTCATATTTAGTCCAAAATTTCACGATAATCGTGTCGCCGACAAAAGAAAACAAATGTCAAACCACTGTGCCTGGATTCAAACCATCAAACTTATTCTATCTGGCCTCATGAATTCGAATAACGCTATTGTTACATAGCTGTCAAGGGAGCTAAACCGACGGAGCCTATTTAAGGAAATGAATTTCGAACTAAAGTCAATGAATTCTCTTACCACCTGATAAATGTCAACTAACATTGTTATGATTATACTAGATTTGATATTGTTGGTTGACAACCAGCCATTCAAGTACCTGTCCTCGTCACTCTGACAGAATAACGTAATTATACCCCCCACCTGAAAGTAGGACGCAGTAAGTACGATGTTTAGTCAACTGTTTCCGCTGATATCTCAACGTTTCTGTGACGTTTGAAACAGAAGCACAGCCTCGACTTGTACCTACACATTAACTGATTAGCAGACTTTCACACAATTACAGAACATCCAGGAATATCTTATCTGAAAAAGGAATAAAACTATCTCGATCGTTTGTGTGGAGTGTACTCCTAACTGGCAGAAGTTCTAACATTAAGTAGATAACAAGGTGTCTATTGGAGACAGATGGTGAAAATAGATTGAATTGCAGTACACTTAATCTATGTATAGGGAAAGACCTTAATTTCCTTTCTACATGTGTTCTGATATAAGGTTAAATGCAATAAAATTTAAATCT